>NW_019724585.1:1186651-1220288 GCF_002891405.2 Cryptotermes secundus | reverse complement strand
TGCATAAAAATTGTAAGAAGAGACTCTAATTGATAGCTTTAATAGAAATATTATGACTCAAACATATAAGGAATGTTGCATGAAACAAAAAATATTGTACCTACAAAGAAAAATTTACCAGTAGGAGGGGTGTCTGATATTGCTGAATGTCCATATGGCCATATTCTTTACAAACACAAGCAATGGATACTCCTGAATCCCATTTCTCAATCAACTTTGGTTCTACATTCAAGTTTTTCCTTTTTAATTTTTTGTCCATGGTATATTAATTAAATAAACTGTAACAAAACAAACCAATTACAGCACCATAAAAATTTAATTTTCAGTAGAATGAGCTATGTGCTAAATACATGTTACATTCAAAGCATAACTGATGAAAGTGTATATACATACAAGCTAAATCAACCAGAGTATTATGGAGAAGTAGCCACATATTAACCAGAGAACAACAGGAAAGCAATGAAGAATATTATCCATTAAATCTGAAATCTGTTAAATTGAGGAATTATTGTATCTGTAAAATTTCATACCCATGCTGTAGCCAGTGGAAAACAATGGTTCCATCTGCCACCATGACACTAACTGTTACTGCTGAAGCTGTTACCCATAGAATACTTAATCCAATAGATATCCACAGCGTATAGACTACCCTTTGCTGGGCCAATGATCCACCAGAAAC
Source organism: Cryptotermes secundus (assembly GCF_002891405.2). NCBI lineage: Eukaryota > Metazoa > Arthropoda > Insecta > Blattodea > Kalotermitidae > Cryptotermes > Cryptotermes secundus. Next base: position 1,219,609 of record NW_019724585.1, on the reverse strand, counting down.
CAGAAAAGCCTATAAACAGTAACGTTGAATGGATACATAAGAAAAAAATTCTTGTTTGACTCAGCCCACAGAATTATTAATGAAGAAAACCATTAGAGGTTTGAATATTAGAGTTGATTTTGCCAGTGAAGTGACAAAAATAGGGCATGTAGGAGTCTAAATCCTTTCATGTTATCGTTGGTCAACTGCAAAATGTTTTTTCAAATGTCTCGAAAACCATTCAAAATATTAGCATATTCTATTAGCATAAAATATTTGTGCACTTAACAGCTACAAGTTTTGTCTGAAATATTTCTTAATTAGGTCAATATTTAACTACTAGATAAAAGCTAACATTCATTTAAGTTTTCTGTTGAAGTACCAGTTATAAGAAGCCAATAATGAGCAAATTCATATTGAATTATTAAGTCTTAAAATGGTCTATCACCTAAAACCCAACATTAGTTTCAGAAAGTGAATTACAAAGCAGGAAAGATTTGAAAGGAAAGATAAAATGCTTGTTAACTGCATCTTTTCCTCTTCTCATAAAGGATATCTAAAATATTTTGACATAACAAGAATATATCAGGTCATGCACAAAACACTTATCATAGATAAATTTATGGCCCTTAAATTAGTATCCTCAGACTTGTACAGTAATTCTGAAGTAAAGAATGCAGAAAGGACAAGGTACAATCTTTATCTTCTTTTATTTAGTTAAATAAGATTTTATTTCCAAAATCTGGCCAACACAGGCAAAATACTTACCCTTTCCATCAAACTTTGAAGTTGTTCATTTTCATTGATCCTAAATAAGTATAAAGCATACAAATATGCTGAAAAATGAAGAAAACTTGGCACAATGTAGCTGAAGGTTATGTTACCATAGCAAATGAATTCATGATCTTTAACTTCAACAGTTGACTCATTTTTGTAGTCAAAACCTCGATCTCTCCTGAAACAAAATTTTACTTCGAAATTAGGCATCACTAAGTGAGCACCATGCAGCTAACTAATTACAAAAGCTCAGTCAGTAAAATAGCTGAGTATAAGGTGCATGATCATGTTCTATTTCCAGCAATGGCAAAAATTCACTCTCACCAGCACATCCAGACTGTTTCTGGGGCTCATCCAGCCACATTTTCAAAGGGTAGACCACCAGAGATTCATTTACTGGGAACTAAGTGACAAGAGTATGAATCTTACAGCTAACTCCCATTTGATTCCCAGGTTAAGAATGCATGGATCTTTATCTCTACTCCTCCTGCATGCCTTCACGATGTTGTACTTTGTTGTGAGGACAATTTCCTTAAGTTGCACTACTCAGGAGATCCTAAATACCCCCATCGCAGTCAGAATACGGCATCAATTTTACGACTACTTCTCATAAGAGAAAAAAATATTCATAATTACTTTCCTCAGTGAAATAGTTTTCCTAGTCCCCTTTTATTCCTATTTTGTGATTCAATTTTCTCTGACCATCATCATCATCATCAGCAGCAGGCCACCACCACCACCAATTGCCCTCAATTCTTCTCCAAGAAAGAAGCATTTCTTTGTCTTTGCCTGTATAAGTAATCCTTTCTGTTTAGGACATGAACAATTTTCCCACCTTTTTGATCATGGGGGGCTCTTGAATAATTTCTCTTTTCTGTCAAAAATATATATTTGTCAACATTTTTTTTTCTAAAATGCACCAAAATATTGCATGTTTTGTGTTCGCCCCATCCCTGCCATTTATGGTCAAGAGAACTGAAATAAAATTTGTATTTAATGAAAGAAACTTTCTCTTCATGTACAACTATTTTTGTCAGACACAACATTCAGGAAATAAAGACCATGGAAGATGACCTAAGAGGTATTGTGTGTGCACTTGTGCCTGTGTGTGCATGTGAGAATGCTCAAGAACATGCACTCTCATGGAGGAAACTCATACCTGAAACATGTCATGTACTGTAGGATATAACCCACACACATCAATGCCAACACAAGAACCAAATGCTTGTAGCCACAGCAAGACAGGATACAACAACGCTCTGCATTTTCTACAGCTGATGGCCGGAGACCCATGATACACAGAAGTCTTGAGTATGGACGCAAGATCTTGCACTGGCAGTAGTACAATAAAGCTGAAGTGCTGAGGGACTCTTGGTGTACTGATTCTGTAATCTGGACATACTGCAAGTGAGATCGGAAAACACAGTCTAGTTGTAAGATTTAAGGCTTTCACGGCGGTGACTATGAAGAAAGCAGTCTTTTGGGATTTGGCACCGTGTATATGTGGTGTTAACCGACGTTCCTCCGAAACGTCAGTTAACACCACATATACACGGTGCAAAATCCCAAAAACTGCTTTCTTTACAGTCTAGTTATTTCACATGGTGGAATTAAGTAAATTTAAATTGACAGAACAATTTAACTTTTAGTAATTAGTCACATAGTTTAGTATGTGGAGAACAGAAATAGCAGGAAGTTGGGATACTGCTTTCTTTACAGTCTAGTTATTTCACATGGTGGAATTAAGTAAATTTAAATTGACAGAACAATTTAACTTTTAGTAATTAGTCACATAGTTTAGTATGTGGAGAACAGAAATAGCAGGAAGTTGGGATACTGCTTTCTTTACAGTCTAGTTATTTCACATGGTGGAATTAAGTAAATTTAAATTGACAGAACAATTTAACTTTTAGTAATTAGTCACATAGTTTAGTATGTGGAGAACAGAAATAGCAGGAAGTTGGGATACTGCTTTCTTTACAGTCTAGTTATTTCACATGGTGGAATTAAGTAAATTTAAATTGACAGAACAATTTAACTTTTAGTAATTAGTCACATAGTTTAGTATGTGGAGAACAGAAATAGCAGGAAGTTGGGATACTGCTTTCTTTACAGTCTAGTTATTTCACATGGTGAAATTAAGTAAATTTAAATTGACAGAACAATTTAACTTTTAGTAATTAGTCACATAGTTTAGTATGTGGAGAACAGAAATAGCAGGAAGTTGGGATACTGGATGAAGAGTGGTAAGACTGACAGCTTCCAGACTTTCTTAGTCTCCATACATACACATAAAATGACCTACATGCATAGATATATGAATGTTTTGGTTTACTGTCAATATATCTGTACAACAATCACATGGCTAACCGAAGTTTTATTATATTATTTAACTTGCATGCTCAGAAATCTGTGATATTCAACTGATGAAGAAAGAAATTTTGATTACGTGCTCATAGTTTGAAATGATTGTATCTCTCTGGAAGTTTCCTTCTTATGCTGTTTCCAAATTTACCATTGTGTAAAGTGTACAGAGCAGTATAGTTTGCTTGTGGAAGAGAAATGAAAGTTATCACATAAACTTACAAATAAATGTGGCAGATGACCAGCAAAGAATGAAAAACAGAGGACAAAATAAGCAATTAATAATACATCTACCAGGTACATGTTTCATGAAAGAAAGGTGACAAGTGTGTCTTATCTGGTAATCCCTCCCCTTCTCATCAGAATCTTAAGGATCTATCATAATGAATTTCTTATGCTTCTTCATGGTGACTTCCCCAGACTATTCTTACACTCCTGCTATGATGCAGCAAGTAAAATTTTAAAGGGCTTAAATAGGTATGGCCATCATTTTTCCCATACTTAGGCATTTAGTAAATCATAATAATAATTAACAGGATCTTCACTTCATTACAACTTCTAGAGTGGCATTTGAGCCAAACAAGTTTCCTGTTAAATGAGCATTTGAGGCTCTTTCTGTGGGATAAGTGATCAGAACAGGAAATTAATCAATCACCTCAATCTGTCAGCATTAATTCCACTTCCCCATATGCCTTATGGCATGATGCTCAGGCACAGGGGTAAGTTTACATTTATATGTAATGGAAAAATGAAACAAATATAAAACTATAAAAGACAAGTCCATCCAATGTGACTATTTCATTTATCTCACTTGATGATTCAAGCACAGCGGGCCAAGAAATCATAATGGACAATATTAAGAATCTCCCCATTCAAGTTACATAGGAGGCACAACATCAGCCACCTTGAAGAGAGATGACAGAGGTTATTGACACGAACCGTATGGTTTATGAATTTTAATTTTTAACATAGTTTTAAAACTTTAAAACAACTTTAAATACAGTGCGTACAATCAAGTGCGCTCCGCGGCTGAACTGGAACATTGTGTACTTGGACATTACATGTGTATTTGATTGACAACTGTTGTGATAGTGGTTTCAAAAAAGTGTCTGGTGCCTCTGAAGATGATCCAAATGGATCGAAACATGTCAGACTAGTGAATCATCAAGTGAGATTACTGAAATAGTCACATTGGATGGACTTGTCTTTTATTCATTCATTCATTCATTTATTTATAGTTCCAAAAAAATCCATAGAGGCATCTGCCTCAGATATAGAACAAGTCAATAATACAATATAGCATATAAATATACATACATAATCAGATAGTCATCATCGTCAAAATTTAAATATTCAATACAACAAAACTACTGTACAGCAATACATTCCATATATCAAAATAACATATAAAATTACATATACGATCAAAGACCACCAAGATCCTTAATATAGTAATATAAAATCTATTTTCTTAATATATAATACACCTGTATCATAACAGTAATAGCACCTTTTTCCTGAGTATTTATTCCATAGTCCATTGCATTCTAGCAATAGGCAACAGTGTTCATTTAAATATACATTTTATTCATACATTCATTCATTCATTTATTACAGTTAAAAAATCCACAAAGGGGTCTGCTTCAAAATATAGAAGAAGTCAGCAGCGCAATATAACACATAAATATACATGCATAATCAGATAGTCATCATCATCAAAATTTAAAATACAACACAACAAAACTACTGTACAACAATACATTTCATATATCAAAATAACATTTAAAATTACATACATGATTAAAAGACCGCCAAGCCTCTTAATATAGTAATATAAAATCTATTTTCTTAATATATAATACACCTGTATCATAACAGTGATAGCACCTTTTTCCTGAGTATTTATTCCATAGTCCATTGCATTCTAGCAATAGGCAACAGTGTTCATTTAAATATACATTTTATTCATACATTCATTCATTCATTTATTACAGTTAAAAAATCCACAAAGGGGTCTGCTTCAAAATATAGAAGAAGTCAGCAGCGCAATATAACACATAAATATACATGCATAATCAGATAGTCATCATCATCAAAATTTAAAATACAACACAACAAAACTACTGTACAACAATACATTTCATATATCAAAATAACATTTAAAATTACATACATGATTAAAAGACCGCCAAGCCTCTTAATATAGTAATATAAAATCTATTTTCTTAATATATGATACACCTATATTACAGCAGTGATAGCACTGTTAATTGTAACTGTTAGTGTGACGGACCAAAATGAAACGAATCAAATTCGGAAAAATGAAACCTCAAATCCTGAAGTCTTCAACAATATCCACCTATAAACTGACTATTATACCACGTTTATATAGCATTACTCACTTCACTGTCAATTTCGTCTGTCTTCAGTATTGCTATGGTAGCTTCAGGAGTAGCATTGACTTCAGCACTGCCATTTCCAGACATTGCCTACATAAATGAAAGTTACAACAATATATTGAAACTGACACTATTTTTTAAAGTTGAGGGTTTATTTTATCAGCACAGTGTTAATTCTGCACATTTTGCTCATTTCGATTACCACATTTCCCCAGTATGGTAACTGAATGTTTTACAATGGAAACATAATGATAATGAAGTTTCTTTACGTATGGTAACTAATTTAGATGGTGTTCTGTAGCTGATTCTAAGTCACATACAAAGTACATAGCATAGAGATGTAACAAAGAAATGATAATAATAACAAACAAGAAATAGCCTTTGATGGAAAGTATCCAGTCTACTTTATTTTTTTAATGTAGTGCACCACTGCAGGTATTTAATTTTCTGTTAGTGTGAACAGTAAAACCTTAACAGAGATTATGTATCCATTCAGTATAAATTTATGCATAGTTTTTTTTCATATTGCCGATTTTAATACTTACTAACTAACAAGGAATGAATGTACGTGAATTTAACCCTTTAAGACTCAATTTATTCTAAATAATACATGAAAATTCAGTTTGTGCTTCCTTCTCTTTCAGCACACTATAGCTTCACTACAAAGCTCAGCTGGTTAATGCTGTTTAGGAAGACAATCGAGAACCATATGAAACACACAAATACAAATACAAATATCAAAGCAGGTGGTACATATAAAACCACTGGGCCTTGAAGTATGAATATATGTTTATTACGGGCCCTAAGGCTGTAGTTTATCTTAGTCTTAATTTTTTAGTTCATTTACAATAAGGTACCTCCAGAGTTAAAAATATCACTACTGTTTCTCCCATGAGCTACACTTTCTTCTGCTAAAAGTAATTTCAAGAGTAAGGATGTTGGCATATCACTAGTAATTCCTTCTGAGAAACGCACTTGGTATACACTGCATATCTTTATACGTTTGTTCCTTGCATGTTATTAAATATGCACCATAAAGAAAATTTATTCACATACTATATTCAGTTACTTTTAGGAAGGCCTTCAATTTTGTCATGATTAATACTAATTTTTGTAAGATAAAATCTTCTTTTTGGAAGAATGATATTGAGCTTCATATAAAGTAGAGGCTATGCTGAACCGAAATGGTTCAAAATTAAGTTTGCTCCTCAGCTTTTAGTGTGATCTCCCAACACCTAATTTGACTGAAGCGCGACGAGTATTTTCGAAGTATAAACACGCAGATGGAGACACAGTTTCTTCACTACGTTTTATTTTATGCACAGTATTGACGAGACTCAAAGAAGGACAGTTGCACACATATATATGGCGCTTACTTTATCATTTCAACCAGAAATCCTTAGTTGCCCAGTCTTGTGAACTGAACTTCATTATCTATATCATATATCTATGTCATATCTGACAACTCGTTTACGATGGATAACGGCCTCGATCAATTATGCATCTTTCAAATACGGAACCTTTCTTCAGAATTCTGAATTATTTGCGAGAAGTATGTTATTGCTCTTTTCTCAAAAAACAGAACAGCATATTCTGGAGGTACCCAGTTTGAGTTCTTGGTCGGAACTGATTATCCCGTACGTTTTCCTTGCTTTGCTGAATTTTTCAGGAAAAAGTAAAGATTATATTAATTACCGTCAAATACGATACTACTTCCCCCTCAACCCTTTTGAGTCGTTATTCAAAATTATCCTCAATTTTAAATGTTATAATATATTAATTTGAAAAAATCGTAGTTAAGTGACATCCAGAACAACCCTATCAAGAAATTTCAGGAAGCTGTCACATTCCGATCAATAGAGGAAATCAAAATTTCTGACGTCAGGGTGTCCATGAATAAAATTTACATTTACGGCCGTTCACAGCTACGAAGTCATTAAGAAGACAATCAAAGACGCACTCGCATTATCGCACTATATCTATCTCCTTTAGCCAAACAACAAGACGAGTCATAACTGCCCTAATTTTTTGCCGAAACAATGCTGTGGGAACTCTAGTGCAGGTTACATGTAATGTTGTTTGTCATCAACAAACGCATTTTTCTTACACACTATCCGTTCTGGAAATTCATTACATATATAAACCAACGTATCTGAAATGAAGTTGAAATTGTATTTGTTTGAAAAGCACGCAATTACAGCAATGATTATAATTTTACTAATACTTGCAGCACGAGTTCTCAGTGAGGTGTCCAGTGAGTGACACGTGGCGGTTCTATTGTGCTTAATAAATCATAACTGACTCATATAATTATCACTTACTAAGGAATTAAAAGTGGACATCTTACGTGTAGTAAGCAGGAACTTTAATTGCTTGACAGATTTTAAAAATCTGAGGCAACTGGAAACGTACTCTTCGAACAAGCAGTCTAGAATCAAGGGTCACCAGCTTGAAAAAACGATATATAAAAACTCATCTATTTATCTCCGTATGTCATAATCTTGCCAGTATGGCCATCTGCTGGAAGAGATAAAATTTGAAGTCATGATTTTTAACTTCATGTTTGAACTCACACCATTATACTTCTAATCATATAATAGATTTCATAGCCATCTGAATATAGTATCAATATATATTCTTTATATTTCAGTTAGCCCGGCATGCTTCGGTTCTTCGACCAGCTCAAGAAATTTTACTCAGTTCATTAAGAATACTGGCCATTTCACTATCGATGAAAATTGTGTCGTGACATACACTGAGAACATTATATGTTATGTCGCTATCGCTACAGTTGTGGGAAGAAAAAAGAAATTCAGAGTCATAAGAAGAATATTTTTTTGCAGCTGTGTCAAAATTTGCAAGTCTTTCATTCACTTTGGTGGCCAAAACATCATAAGCCAGTTATTTCTTGTCTCTGTCGCTGAAATATTTTTATTTCGCTTATCAAACGCATTCTGCTCTTCGATATAACACAACGAAGAAACTCCTTTGACCACTTAGCTATGATATAAAACTGACGAACTTAAAACAGTGACAAGTGTAACAAAAAAAAATACTGACTAAAATTTATAACAACATAACAAAAATCAAGAATACAACTGAGTCAATTCCGTGTGAAACGTCCTATACGGGGCAGTTCTAACTGCGCACTTAAAATATCAATCTAAACCAGACTTCATTCAGTCCACAAATTTCAGCTGAACACTTCATAGTTTTCTCCCCCCACGTTCAATTCTAACTGTGCAGTTTTGGATCGCACGGTCAGACCTGGAAAAAGAAAAAGAAAGAAAGAAAAAACAGCGTGNNGGGGGGGGGGGGTCCTTGTATGTAGGGTACACGTTCGGAACTACCAAGAGCTATCGAAGGTTTTACATCTCAAATAACCAAATTACTTCAGAATAATATTTAACTGTTCTAGTTGGGATAAGAATATTTTTAAATAGCATATGGCATAATTCGAAATTTTCTTAGTAATTATCGTTAATATGTAGTGTACACAATTTTATAAAATTCTTATACAACTATCATAAAAATTAAATAATTATAGACACGATAAAATGTATTACTCCATGATTTATATGAGAGACTTCAGTAATATTTAACTTTATTAGTTTGTAAGATTTGAGGCTTTCACGGCGGTGACTATGAAGAAAGTCTGCTTTTACCGGTTCTCACGGTCTCTTAGCTTGCAGATTTCTTATATTTTTTCTTCTACCCCGAAGATGGAGGCGATACGTTCCTCCGAAACGTCGGTTAACACCACATATACACGGTGCCAAATCCCAGAAGACTGCTTTCTTTATTAGTTTGGTTTGCATTCATTTGCACCATGATACGTACCGTTGTATAGCGGTTCAAAGAACGTGCATCCATTTTGCCTGTAATATCGGCTATGGAATAAATGGATGCATGTTTGGATGGAGCAGTATACTATAACGCTGTAGACTACGAAGCAAAGGAAAGAAAATGAAACTAAGGAAATAAGAAGTTTTGAAATCCTTTCACGTAATCAGTATCATGGAATAAACTATTTCATTAAAAGCAAAGGTAAAGTTGCCCCTCTGCTTAATTAAGCAACACGCCATGAGGACATGTGGAGGAGTGGAGGCAGTGTGAACCTCGGCGTTGAAAGTGGATGTGAGTGGTCAGCTTCACGCCCCATCAGCTTTACCCATTGGTTATGAGGCTGGGTGGTCTCCAGAGTCAGTCTGGATGCTGTGGAAGAGACATAACCCTTGCCCCTGACGAGAATCGAACTATAATTCCACGGTCGACCAGTTATTAAAAATGTGTCATTTTTAAGACAATTTCCATACAATAATTTTATAAAATTGTATTCATTGCGTGCACGTTCATCAACGTCATATTGAAAAATTTCGTTCTAGTTCTCAAAGTGCAAATTCTTTCACTTTCACGATTGGTTTAAAGTCTATTATTGCGTTTTAAATTCTCATTCTATTACAAAGGCTACACCAAATTCCTTATTACCTTCTGCTCTAACACTGTAACATATAGTGTGTTTGTTTAAGTCCATGATTCCTTTACCCAGCCATCCAATTTCCTGTATGGCTGTGATTTTCATATTGTACTTATCTACCTGTTCTGGTACCGATTTCATGGCACCCGGTTTATTGAGGGTTTTCACAATCCACGTACCTAGAGAGTAGTACATATTCTTTGCCAGTTGTTGTCTTCCATTCTGTTGAGGTTTCCGAGGCTTGATTCCAGGTTTAGAGACATATGTATTTTTTTACTGCGAGAGGTCGTCAGCCTCTTGCCCAATCCACAACCTGGAGGACCAGGGTATCTCTTTTAGTCTGGGTCATCCCATTTGACCTGTCCGGCATGGGTGGCCCTACCAGTAGCTATGCTACCGCCGACAGCACTCTCAGGGTCATTTGACCACGCAAGCCCCTCTACTACGTCAAAGTAGAGACACCATCAGGGGGAGCAATGGCTATACACGTCACAATATTTTAAGTACCTTTAATTCCCTATAATTTAAACGATTTTAATAATTGTGGCTCAGATATTGCTTTGCTCCATCCAGGCAAGTATACGGGTTTTCTGCTTTAAACTGATATTTTCATTTAACACCAGCAAATATGACAAGCCATTTGACCATGTACTGTAATAAGCATTGTTAAATACAGGATATGTTGTTTGATACTGCTTCAATTGTGATTGGCATTCTGTGATTCTATTATTTTCTTTTTAGACACAAAGTAGGGCTGCGCCATAGCTCAAGCGGGTAGTCGCTGGCTTCCCACCGCGGCGGCCTGGGTTCGATCCCGGGGTCTGGTCAAGTGGGATTTGTGGTGGACAAAATGGCGCTGGGGAAGGTTGTCTCAGAGTACTTCGGTTTCCCTTGCCAATCTTCATTCCACCAATTGCCCCACAATCACCCTCACCTATCATCTGGGGCTGTTACAGTAGGGCAGATGTTCCACCCCACTAGCAATAATAATAGATTTCCCAATCTCCTCTATAAGCGACCAATAGTTGGTGTTGCGATTTTTCCCCATGAATTGACTGCTGCTTTTCCATTAAATCATTAAATTCTAAACATAACTTTCCCCCTTATTTCAGCCCTTGGGTCGGCACCATTGTCTCAAATCTGTAGAACATCCTTATGAACTTGTTTGTCCCACATATATCTTGCAATATACCTGCACTTTATTAACACCTCTTAACAGCCATTTATCCACATTAACCAGTACCTATTGTACATGACACCTGAGGGCTGCAATAGCAGAGCCAGAGGAGTTGTCTGTTGACTGGCAACAGCTCTGTGAACATATCCCCCTGTCAACCAATACATAAGCAACAATAGAGGAACTGTTGAAAGTGGTGTTTTCTATGTGTTCTGTGCTGAGGCCATAAAAATGGTGCCGTGTGGAGGCGGATTTGAATACCTCCACCATAACCCTACGAGTCGTAAGAGGCAAGAGAAAGGGAACACAGTGCCTGGGGGTATAACTGGGACAACTTCTTCCTTGGGGATATAAATACGTGGATCTTGCCCTCCAAGATGGGGGAGTCTCGAATCTGAGAAAGTAAAATATGTTCATGAGCACCGAGGGACTCAGACCCAAGAATGACTGCACTGGTGAGGCCCACCAGCATTTGTAAATGACAGACCCATCCTCTCCTCAGAGATGATGTTACATAAGGACTATGACCACAAGAGTTCAGTTGGAAGGAATAATTGCTGGTCATGGGTCTCAAGGGGCTTGATACCAAGACGGACTGATTGGGGGTAAACCACCAGTCATGAAGTAACTCTGACTCTGAAACTGTGGGAAAATATAAGAGGTTTAAATTTGGCAGTGGTCAAGCTTACAACTGTTCGAGTGACTAAGCTGCCATTGTAGCATACGATATGCAAGACAGGCATGGCCTACTTTGCAAAGCCTTTGTTGACAAAAGACTTGTATATAGTGCAAAAGGAAGAATTTTCAATAACATGTTATATGTGTGGTACGTACACTTGATGAAAGGCCAAGCATATTCATAAGAGACAATCCCATCAGAGAGGATGTTACATAAGGGCCATGACCACAAGATATCACTTGAAAAATAAAAAAAACTCTGCAGCACAAACAACCTGTTCAGAGGCTGTAATAGCTGATTCTGGTGGTGAGGTAACTTTACAATTGTAACAGGATGCTGAAATACAGAATGTAAATGATAAAATTGAGAAGAAATGTGCCATGAGGTCTTTACACTACCAGGGTTGATGCTGTATGAGATTAAAGTCTGTCATCAGTTGTCATTGCTTTCATGAAAAATGCTTCTTTAGAAGGGAATTCTGTGTTTTTTTAACAACGGGATGTTGTGATGCCAAGACTGGATTCTGAACATGCAGAATTCTGGTACTGAAATAATGAAACTGTAACATAAGTTACATTATATCATATATCTTTTATAAACCCTTAATTAATAATGTAACTCCCTACATGCACATGCAAGTATGTCTGTGCATGCTTGGGTGTATATATCCACACTTGCATCTGTAACCTTCATATAGAATCTAACACTTGTAAGTGACATGCACTGTCCAGCATCTGAACTACTAACATGAAGTAGATGTGGGTTTGAAGATGCATCAGCATTGATGGCTATTTGCACCCACATACTGGTGTGAAGTAAATTATATTTACTTCCAGAATTCTCATGAGTGAGCTTGTTGATGTGTTATTTTTAAATGAATCAAAACTCTGTATTTTATCATCACAAAAATAATTCCTTCCATTTTTAACAATATACTGCATTGCTTCTGGCCTTTAATTTTTCTTTTGTGAGTTATTTAACATTGCTCTCAGTATGGAGACTGTACAGTGACAGATGGTAGAATGACTTATGAATTATAAATGACTTGGAAGGAAGTGATTGAGGTCTAGATGAGGTACTATTTTGGCATTTGTCTAAAGTGGCTGGGTGAAACCATGAAAGCCTCAGTCAGCATAGACTGTGACCCAGCCGAGATTTGAACCAAGCACCAACTGAAACCTGTTCAGTATGCCTTACTATATTACCTTGAAGTATTTCATTTCATACTAACACAGAGCAGCCTTTGAAACTGGTACATGAAAGCATGTGATATCATGCAAATTTTTACATAATGTTCATGGTAAAGGTAAAGCTGCCCCTGTGCTTAGTTAATTAACTACATCATGAAGACATATGGGAGAGTGGAGGCATAGCACCACTATTCAAGACCTTTGAATTATTCCCACTTACCATTAAATTCAGGTTCTAAAAAGGAAAGAATGTGACAAGTATCTTTTCTAGTTTATTTATAATCATTGGGCCACAAGGTGATTGGACTTGTTGATATCAAACATGAGATTGCTTTATGCATTAAAATAACAAAGACAGAACAAACCTGAAGGACATTAGGATTTTAAAGAATGCTTGCAGATAAATTACATTTGTATAAAATCTAATTTTTATTTATATTTACATGTTTCAAAAATATACAGTAATCAAAATATAAATTTTTGTTTTGATCGCAGGCCAGAAAGATTCTTTGCTGGACGAAGCAATTTTCGCCTCTCCTCATGATGCTTCTTCCCCTGCTCGCGTGTCTTTAAAATTCTCTGCTTCTGTAACAAATCAGAGAAACAAAATACCGAAATAGTAAGTACTTGAATTATATGTGAACAAAATGAGACAGAATGCCAACTAGCCCCATATACAAGTTCAATTTTTTAAAGCCTCCACACAATAAAGAAATCTAATGGATCTGGCAGGGCTTAATACATTCAAGTACACTTTTTGCACTTAATTTAACTGTAATGACAAAACGCCATACAGTCATACAACAAACTCAACACTAATTATGATCATTATATACCACTTCAGCAGGGTTACTATTAATTTAACATGTAAAACATACATGATGGTCTTACCTGTGGGGAGTGTCTGTTCTTGGTTTAAGTAAATATGCAATAACAATAATAAACAGGGGAAAATTACACAAAGAACTTCATATGCTGTATTCTCCATGATATATGTAGCGCAACTGAACTACTCATATGAAGAATGAAATGGGCAGAAAATGGGGGAAATGAAAAATACATATAAAATTATGACCAGGAAACCTCTAGCAAGATACCACTTGTTTCATTAAGAGTTACACTTTTTCTGGCATAAAATTCTCAATTTCTAAGCATGACTTGCTTTTCAGTTCACTCACAACTCACCTTCCCCACAGCAAAAGTGATTTCCCGGTTCCCCATTGAGCTCAGCAATCGCACAGTATCTCTTCCTTCCTGTTGCACACGTTCACCCAGAGAGGAACTGGAAGAGGAAGTACCATGTTTACCTAAATATGATGCACACATTTTTCTGAAATCTGTGCATAAAAGAAAAACAGGCGCATACCACATTCAAGGCTTCTGTTGGGGTAGTGAAATGAATATGTAAGATGCAACAGTACACTTGGCAATACTGTTCCCATGAGCTGTACCATTGCTCACTTTGTTATTACTTCCAGCCTTATTTTATTTTCATTCATTTTTTTAAGCATGGAGTGTTGTGTGTGACAATAGGAGCTACATCATTAGTCTTGTCAGTGTCATTTTCATGAGGTATGTCTTCATGTACTTTGTTTTTCCTTATTTGTTTACCATTCCTTCATTAGCAACAGGTTTCCAGTGCTGTTAAAGAGTTGAGTACTATGACAGATATTGAAAATTAGTAAAATAAAGTAACTATAATCATTTATTACTTGTGAGAAAGTGAAAATTTTAAGAGAAGCAGAAAGAACATGGAATTGTTTAATAGTCAAAAAACTTACTAATGCTGCATCTGAGACTGCAGAGAAAATAAAGATTTTTTTCCTTGGAAGTAGAGGTCAACAGTAGGGCTTCTGTAGCCAAAAACAAAATTTCCACAGGACGAAGAGGAGCCTTATTCATTTTTAGATGATGATAGTTTTTTAACAAAACAATTACTGTGTAAGATGGTGAACAAATACTACGCAAAGACTTCCTAATGCATATGAAGACAGACTGCTATTAGAGTTCAAAAGCATATTTCACTAGACTGAGAATACAGTTCTTAACAAAGTTTCACCAGCTGGACATGAAGACCAAACCCAAATTCTGAAATGCTAATGGACCCAACAGTTAATAAGGGGGCAAATCAGTAATAATAAGAACAGGTGGTATTGAGAGGATGTTGTTTACTGCAATGATAGAAAGCAAAAAATACACATGGCGCTTCAACCCCCCCCCAATTAATGTATCAGGCATATATAAAAGCTTATCCAACATATCTTTAAAGGTGCAACTTACCTTGAATAGGCAACAGCAAGAGTGTTGCATGTTCAATGAAATCAACAATATGACAATTTTGGTTCCCATCACACACTGATAATACAATCCAGCAGCTTTCTAACGACAATGTAACAACCTATGTCACTATCTGATAATGATATCCACAAGAGATATTTTAGACACAGTTTACAAGGGCACAGAAGCCTGATCTGATCTACCACTCACTCACTGAAGATTGGATTAAGTGTGTCTTGCAGTGCCAAACTGGAACTGCAATGAACATCTTCTAGCAGGATGGTGTTTGATGCTCTTGGTGTCCACATGACCAAAGAAGTTAAGTACATTAAATGCCACAAGATAGCTAAATCTACAGGAAGGCTACGTCCCTGGTATCAATGAATGACAAGAGATAATAAAACATCAGGGATAAACGAAAACTATGGGCATGACATGTTATTGTCAAGCAATTCCTGCAATTACTTGTCATGAGTCTTAAATGACATTCATATGCAATGAACTGAAGCTGCAGTTAAGCAACAATACTCCAGAAGGATGGCAAGCAACGACCACCAACTGACTCCTATAGGAAAAATACAAGGGCTGTCTGGAAAGTAACCTTCAGTGAGCTGTTAACAAAATAAACAATGAGAAATACATAATTTATTATATGAAAAATATGTACATACTTAAGCTACTTCTCAATGTAGTCATCACCAAAACTGATGCCCTTGTTGCATCAGGGAATAAGACTTGTATGCCTGTGTCAAAGGAGCCTGCCACCTATGAGCTCAGTCACATTTTGAAACCCTCCATCAACTCATTACTCTTGAAGCGTTGTGATCTCAACCAGGGCTGTAAGAAGGGTGGTTAAACAACTAACAGTTGAAATGCTCCAGCAGTGCTTGAGTGCAAGCAGCTGTATGTGGATGCGCATTGTCATGAAGGAGCACTACAAGTACACCAGATGTCAGCATTTCATGACTTTTTGTAGATTTTAGTGTTTCACAATACACTTCTGATGTTATTGTGGTCCCTTGTTGCATGAATTCTGCCTTCCCATTCTAGAAAACTGCTGCCATCAGATTTCTGGCAGACGTCTGTTTAAACTTTCTGAGCTCGTTTGGTGAATGTGTGCATCCACTGCTTTAACTGCTCTTTGGTTTCACCATTCACAAATAAAACTCAGGTTTCATGACCTGTTGTGATGTGTTTAGAAATTCATTGCCATCTTTGTAGTACTGCTCTAAAATTGTCAAAGTCAGAGCCAATCTCTGCGTCTTGTGTCCGCCCATCAGCATTTTCAGAACCCATCTTGTGCAAACCTTGTGATAGCCTAGCCTCACTGTGATAATCTTGTAAAGAACAGTGCTTGAAATTTGTGGAAATTCACGCGAAAGTTCTGAAATTGTGAAGTGCCATTTTTCACTCTGAACAAGATTATCACTCACTACAGATGACCAACCACTTCACTCTTCATTGTGAACATTTGTTCACCCAGCTTTGAATGTTCTACATCATTCATTTTTTTTTATTGCTAGTGGGGTGGGACTAAGTCCCTTGTACTGCGGCCACTTCTGGCCTACTGTACCAGCCCCAGATGACATGTGAGGGTGATTGTGGAGCAATTGGTGGAATGAAGATTGGCAAGGGAAACCGAAGTACTCGGAGAAAACCTGCCCCAGCACCACTTTGTCCACCACAAATCCCACTTGACCAGACCCGGTTCTATACCATAGTCTTACAGTTCATTCACTCATTAAATTTTTGCTGTAAACCATGCATAATTCACAATTTCTACAGCAATAGTTTTTTGCATGAAGAGAGCAAATAACACAAATTTTGCTGTTGGCACAATATTCAATTGCAGGACACATCATAACTCACACTGTAGAGACAAGAACAAACATCAGGTGACCAGTTATGTGATGGTTTACTAGGCAATGAGTCATGTGACACCACCTTGCATGTGTGAGCTATCCCCCGCTCTTATATTAGTTGCCTAAAATAAATGAAGGTTATTTTCTGAACAGCCCTCATAAAACAACCTGACATTCAAGTACTGAGGGGCTGCACCAAATACCCCTGGGTCAGGTTAAAGTACTCTTGTCAGTAAAAGTTTTAAGACGTGTGGATGTTTGAACAGTTCTGATGGAGGTGAGGATGATTTAATTTTGGGCATTCATAATATAAATTCAGATGGCAATGACAGCAGCAATGAAGGATAATAAAATGCAACTTTTAATTTCTTTCTTCTTGCTACTACAGTTTTATCACATACTTGTGAATATTTCTAGCACTGGACCTAACTACATTAATATAATTTATTATCATAGTTCTACACTAGGAATGACAAGGTCTGATGACATTATGTACTAGCTCTAATGCACAGAAGCATGGAGTAAGGCCACCTGTCAGGCAGTCAGTGCAATGCTGCCACCAACAATTCATAAAGACTTTACTTTTTTGTCTCTATGTTTTCAGGAAAAAAATAGGTTCAAGTTAACCTTGAACCACATAGTCGTATGTATCATGCATTTACATCTGATCATATTTTTTCCTACAATTATTAATTAGTTAATATTTTATAAAGGACCAAAAGCATTTAAATACTGAAATTTTAAACAATTCTATTCTTCTAATCAAATTCTGGCCAACCTCATTTAAGCAGGATTATCTTCTAAGATCCATAAACTCTTTAACTTTATTTGAAACAAGGAAGAACTACCTAAACAGAGGGAGAAGTATATTTGGCACCTGTTTACAAGAAGGGTGATAAAACTGACTGTAATAATTATCAAGGTATATTAATGCCATCAACTTCATACAAAATTTTATGCAGTATCTTTCAGATAAGGTTAAGTTCATATGTAGACAAAATTACTGGGGGATCTTAGAGAAATATGATAGTCGGCTGTGGAATGGATTCATATACTCAGAATAGAGACCAGTGGCAAGCTCTTGTGAACATGGTAATGAACCTCTGGATTCCATAAAATTCCGGAGTTTTTTAAGTCGGTAAGAAATTGTTGGCTTCTGAAGAAGGATTCAGGTACAAGGAGTTACTTATTTCTGATTAGACTTTAACTGCTTATGGAGAAACTCAAGATTTTAGTTGAGTTTCATTGTATGGAAGATTTACTGTACACTGAAATAAAATTCTTACTTGTTTTGCTTCTTCTTTGTGTTCCCTTGCAGGCCTTTGAATTCCTCTCCTTCCTTCAATTCAAAGAACCTGGGTAAGACAACCTCTTCTTTCTCTTCTGCTTTCCATCGCTCCATCTTTTCTTGACGCAGCAGATGATGTTGATGTTTCACTTCTTTAGTCCACTGTTGGTCATCATCTGAACTGGAGTCAGAATCTGAGAGGCTTTCCTCATTTTCAGATCCACCCTGTAATAGTTAACACCTGGCTTCAATCATGTCCCTCCTGTGATGATTACTACTGGGGTGCTGAAAAGTGTAATTCTTCTCATATTTTCTTTTCATCATTCCTACTTGCACACAACAGATTGTTTCCTCCACCCTCTCATGGATTGGACTGGCCCCCTTTCTAGGAACCTGCTTATATAATATAATCCTACACACCCTGACTCTGAAGATGGAAGCAACATGTTTGTCTGAAAAGTTTGTATCCACCTAAAAAAATATATACAGTTACAACCCAGAAGATCAGGATCTGAATAACCACCGCTATGGAAACCAATAAACATTTCGGTACAGGCAGACCAAGCAATCTGTGCTTTCATGTACTGCATGCCCCAATTTATACACTATTAGTCAACATGTCAGAACTTCTGAAGAAACACATGCCAGTTCAACTTATGAGGCTGCCAATTTACAGCCAAAATAAACATCTGATCACCAGTCATATTTTACATCTCAAATTTGGTTGTCTAATGTCAGATGCAGTGAGTATCTTGATGTAAGGCCTCTGACTCTATGATTTACTTTAACCATGTTAGTAAATGTGAAGGGGTTGGCAAAACTTTTAACTTGTTTTGAAGTATTGTAGCATGTAGACCACATGCACAGCCACAATTTTTACCTCAGTAATACACGACTAATACATTGAATACATTGCTGTCTCGTCACCAAATGCAGGGCAAAATCATGACATAAAGATAGGAAACAGATGTTTTGAAAATGTGGCACAGTTAAGATATTTGGGGACAACGATAACAAATCAAAACCTGATTCAGGAGGAAATTAAGAGGAGAATCAACTAGGGTAATGCTTGTTACCATTCATTCCAGAACCTTTTGTCTTCTCGCCTGCTGTCCAAAGACATAAAAATGAGAATATACAAAACTATAATTTTGTCTGTGGTACTGTATGGGTGTGAAACGTTGTCTCTGACATTAAGTGAGGGATGTAGACTGAGGGTGTTTGAGAACAGGGTGTTGAGGAGAATATTTGGACTGAAGAGAGATGAAGTGACAGGAGGTTGCAGAAAACTGCATAATGAGGAGCTTCACAACTTGTACTCTTCTCCAAGTATAATTAGAATGATCAAGTCAAGGAGGATGAGGTGGGCAAGTCATGTAGCACGAATGGGGGAGACAAGGAATTCGTATAGGATATTGGTGGGAAAGCCAGAAGGAAAGAGACCACTGGGAAGACCAAGGCGTAGGTGGGTGGACAATATTAAAATGGATCTCAGAGAGATAGGATGGGATGGTATGGATCGTATTGGTCTAGCTCAGGATAGGAACCAGTGGAGGGCTCTTGTGAACACGGCGATGAACCTTCGGGTTCCATAAAATTCTGGGAAATTATTGAGTAGCTGCAGAATTTGTGGCTCCTCCAGAAGGGCTCAGCTCCATGAGTAAAAATACATGAATAACTTATTTCTATTAATAGTTTTAACTCACTGAGAACAAGAATATGATGATAAAGCAAAATTGGGATAGAATGCTTTAGATCAATTGAATGCAGACTTCTAAAATATAAAAGATGACAGTTATCATTTACATACCTGCAAAGACAAAAACAACACCGTCTAGTGTGACTATTTAAGTTTTATCATTTGAAAACTCATCACTGTGTGATCACATACTGCTGTGACTGTGAAAGGTTGAACATTGTGTACATTGTGTATTTCAGACATTATATATGTATGTATATAATTAACATCTATTGTAATAGTAGTTTCCGGAAAAAGTATTGATGCCCTCTGAGGATGATCCATAGGGATTGAAACATGTAAGGGTGATGAGTTTTCAAGTGATAAAACTTAAATAGTCACACTGGACGGTGTTGTTTTTGTCTTTGTAATTGTCAGTGTGACGGACCAGAATGAAACAAATCAAATACATACCTCCACTTCATCAAATTGCTGGTGCATAAATTTCTTCTTCAGATCCTTCATGCGACTCTTGTCAAGCTGAGACACAACAGGGTTCAAAAGCCTGAACGAGATAAAATAAAAGTTATCAACAGTTAAACTAATTCAGACTAACATGACTCATCAGTGATACTAATGTTCCCATCATTGAAGAAACACTGAAAGCACAATACAGAGTAAACAATTTCCTATTATAACATTACAAGTTACAAGTTCAACCATTTACCTGTACTCTTCAGCAGTTTTGTCCACTTCAAAATCTGGGTTCTCAAACAGAGCCTTGAATCGATCATCTTTCAACAGATTAGTACCACTTTTGTTCCTCTTCTTCTTCTTCTCCTTTAGCTCTTCATCCATCAGCTTCAAAGCCAAGTCTTTATTGACTTTTGGTAGAGTCTGCAAGGGAAGGGATAGTACAGCTCACAATACAGTTTTATTTAATAACTGAACACTTCCTTCCATGTATTAAGTGAAAATTTTCCAAGTCTACATTGAACACGCACTAAGAGCACACACAAATAATAATCATATAATTCTACCTAAATTCAAGACAATGTATTAAGCTGTCCAGAGAAGTACAAAATCATAAATGCTTAATGTTTAATGTTTTAAGTTTTAAAATGTAAGAAGTGATGCTACAGAGAAGGAAATGTCTTATAGCCTCTCTGGCTCCAGTCATATGTTAATAATGTCTGACAACTATGCACATGATAAAATAAGAGCAGACAGCCAAGCACAGCAAAATTCCCAATTATTGATACTCTGGTGGAAAACAGATATGAAGGAAAATGTTAAACAGAGGCCTGAACACTGAGTTTACTGGCTTACAATAACTAAAAGTGAACATCATAAGACTGAAACATCCTAAATTGAGAAATATTAAATAATGACTTAATATAATTTACTGAACATCATCATGTTATAACATAAAATTACATTTATTTATTCAATATCCCAATATGTTTCAACTCTCAAAGAGTGATCACTAGGGGTATTATATAAGTCAGTACTTTTAGTATAACCATTCAAGGTTTGTACTAGATCATCTGTTAACCCGTTGCCGTGGTTCGTCGTGTATGTTTCGTCAGGGATTTAAATCGTCTGGGGGGGTTCAGCGTGTATGTTTCGTCCAGCTGCACACCTATGTTATAACGCCCATAATAATTGATGGTTTTGCTGTAGATTGTTAGATTTTTCGCTGGCCTGTTGTCACAAGAACAGAGTATACTAAGCCAACGAGTTTAGCTGAGATAAGTCATCGTTACATATGCCTGTCTTGCAGCAAATTCGTGTTGCTTCTTGTAGCGGTTTCGTCACTCAATGGCGTATTTGCTTTGCTTGTGAAGTAATAAACACCAGAGAGGTGATGTGTGCTGTTGTATATAATATCATATTGCCCTGAGCTGGCCACACAAACACATTCCATTGGAATTCTTAGAAGAGGGTTGTCCAAAATGTTATTCTCGTAAAATCGATTGCTTTCGCACAGTACATAGCACCCATTTCTTAGAAATACGCCACAATTTAAGGCAGAACACTGTGGTCACCCCCTGAGACGATACGGATGTGTGTGGGGGAGGGAAAAGTACCCATTATCGCTCCAGTTGACGCCATTTTATCGTACTGACCTTGGTGGTCGTTTCGAGAGCCAGCTCTGTGTTTAGACTAATGCTTCAAGGCGTCACCTGCTTACATAGCCGAGATACCGGGTGCTCATATTATAAGGCAAGGTTATAAAACCAACTTTTAAGATCATTTTAGTGAAAGTTTCATCCTTCAAGGCGTACCATTCTCTGCTCAAATACTAAATAACATGCTTCCATTGAAGATATAAAGGGGGTTCATATTATAAGGTAAGGTTATAAAACCACCTTTTAAGATCATTTTAGTGAAAGTTTCATGTTCCTATCTCATAGAATTTAAGAACAATGATGAATAAATAATTTTCGAGCAAAATTTAAATGGCCGGCTGAATATATTACCGCAGGAGCCGCGGCCGCGGAATTTAAATGACCACGTCAAAAGGTTAATCCTAAAACTTTATATCACAATCAAAAATAAGTATGTTACAATCTAGAGACATTATACTAATGTCTTCAGTTTTTAGTGACACTAAAATTTTTATATTATAATGTCTAATTCATACATCGTTCTTCAGTTCTTATATATATACATTAATATGTATGATACATCAACATCTGTATAAAAAATGCAGGTTGTTTGTCTCTAGTTAGGTTGTCCGAGGGGGCATTTCCTTTGTTTTTCATAAACAGAATGGCTTCTTCTCTTGCTGTGCATTAGGTTATTGGGAACGTGTACAGTCCTGTCTCTGGCATTGTTTATTAAATTCTGGATATTACAGATCATCAGTTCATACTACTGAATAAATATATATTATTTTATGTTGTAATTTAATAGTGTTCAGTAAATTATATTACATCATAATAAATTACAACAGTAAACAAACCAATGAAAGAAAAAACTAAAGAATACTATTAAAAAGTATAATTATCTAAAAATATAACTTTTGTATTAGATCCTTAGTGTCTGTGAAGATTTTTATTCTAAAAACTTAAATTTGGAAGCGTGTTTGCATGCCTAAACACCATGTCCTGAAAGCATATAAGGTAAGTGTGAAAAAGTCACACAAATTCTTAGCCTCAGCAAGTCCTGATGACGGGTGGTCAGCTTCACAGTTTGTCCACTTTACCTCAAAGAGAAGAGCCACAGACAACCATAGTATAAGGGCTCGATACGCTCCAAGGTTTGTCTGGATATGGAGGCGTAGAAAATAAATTTTTCAATTATGATTCAAAACTTGGTTTTCCAGCCTATAGCCAGTTGACGGCCCTAACCTGGCTTGGCTTAGGTAAACCACACTAAGAAAAGTAACAATATGTAAGTATCATATTTATTTGTTGGAGGTTAAAAGTATACTGCAAGCAGCAGTGCTGAAGATTCAAGCAATGTAGGAACATAATCTTATTTGCAATACTATTCCAATTCAGCTGTTCTCCCGCGTTTCCTCACCTTCAGTTTCACACGGTTTGTCCTATCTTCTTCAATCCTTTCCCTGATCTTCTTCCTTTTGTATTCTTCAAATGCAAATGGTTCTGCTACAGATTTTGCCTTCTTGTAGAGTCGTATATCGACAAAGAATCCATGCATGTAGGCTCTCAGGAGGTTTGTTCCTGACAAAGTAATTGTTTATCATTTCACAATAAAAATGTAATAAGCACATAAGTGCAGAATGTTAAAATTTCATTATAAAATTTGAAGTTATTTTACTTCCTGGATAAATTTTACACTGGTAGTTAACCGTAATTATTTTTTAATTATGAGGGGAGGAATAATTCTGTGACTCGAGGAGGTATCCTTGGAAAATTAATAATCTGATGAAAATGAGGTCAAAGACATTGCATGTACTTTCTCATATTTGACCAACCATGACCACAAGACAGCCTTCATAAATTACTGAAATGTAATAAATAATCACTAGAGCTGTTTTTGATAAAATTATCACTTTGTGTTTTGGGGTTTCATGTGAAAACCCTGTTTTTGGAGCTGCAACGTTCATATTCACTGGGCATTGACCTATGAGAGATAAAGTCTTGAACACCAAATACGAATACAATTTTTAACCGCTAGGCACTACTGAGGTGGATGTACGTACGTATCTACCTACCTACACATATACACACGCACATAATGTACTACAGCACAATACTTCTATAAAACAAACTGCAAGACTACAGGTAAGCAGATTACGTAAAATGGTAATATATTGTGACATGTCTAACTGTTGCTGGGAAACGGGAGATGGAACAAGTTACCATGAAGACAGACCCTTGAAAAACGGTTGGTTGCCAAGTTAAGCAACAGTAAGGAAAGCGGTGTTTCTCCATGCCATGCTGAGTAGACCCGAAGTGAGCTGAGCCGAGACGTGCTGGTTGCTACGCAGCGATAAACAACTCTCGGCAGCGTTGCCTAGCAAAGCCTTTGTAAACACAGCATCATGCAACAAGGGAGCCCATGCAATGACTGTTGCTAGGCAATCAGTAAACACAACGTTACACAACAGTGGTACCCATCACATAACTGTTTTCTGTGTTGTCCATGCCAAGCCTAAATAAGAAGCAGTGAACACTATTCAGTAGTGAGTGAGTAGTGAGTATTGAGTAACCAGCGAGTTGCAATCTAGCAGTCACCGAGTTGGGTTGTATCGAGTGCATGCAGTGACTAGAACAGGAGAAGTAAGTGTGATACTGCCGATGGCAGTAGTTGAGAAGCTGTGAATTGTATAACTGTAAGAGCGAGTGGAATAAATTCGCTAGATCCAAAATGGCGTGAAGTCATTTGTCGCGTTATACACCCAACACATGACAAATTGGTGTCAGAAGTGGTTACGAACTTACACATGCAAAACCACGTAAAAAAAAAAATGTGGAGTCACAGCAGATGATGGAACTGCTGCTGAAGGAACACGTGACAATATTTATGTGGAATTTCTAGACCCTTAAGCAGGACTCTTCATTGCAGTTTTCTTTCTAATCAAAGCAGTGCAAACATTGTACCCATTAAAAATATGTCATAAATTGAATCTTAATCCTTTGTATAAACTCATGGACTCTTGACTGCAAATGCAAATTTGTTGATACATTCAGAAGTCAACTTCATTTATTCCATTATTCACAGTTTTTCTTCAGTGGTCTCCATCTGACAAGCTATGAAATCCCTGATCACTACTTCCAATCAGAAAGTGGTTACAGGTATATAAATTTGACTTTATGTGTATGCAAGAAATCTTTAGACCAATCTAAAAATATATGCTGTGCAAAAAGTGCACATAAAGAAGTATAAAGAGAATGTGCCATATGGATGGTGTATTTTAAGTTTCTGATGAACAAGAATATATCATTTTCATTACCACTTAAGAATCATATGACCTTGGCATGTGAAACGTGTACACTGGCATGTTACAAGTGTATATATTGTTCAGTTACTGCCAAAACAACAACCATTTTGCACAGCTAACATATTGTATTTTTTGCATTTCCTTAAAATGATCCCTAAATAAATATCACACACTTTTCATAGATTGCTATACAAAACTGATACTCATTCCTACCTCACAAATCCTTCTGGCTGTCATGTTGGTACTGTTGAGCAAAAGGTGTTAAAATGTACCAAGAACTCTCTACTGGCACGATGTTCAGACCAAGTTTCACAAAAACAGGTCAATTAGAGGGACACATGAAAAAGACACACACAGCTTGCTAACAGGGTTCCAAAGAAAGAACATAAAAAAAATTTGGGCTGAAAGGTTTATTTCACTTGATCAATTTTCAAATGCCCAATTAATCATAACAAACCTGTTTTAAATAGCATTATTTTGAAGCTGTTTTACAGTATTTACAATTGTTAGCATATTAAAAATATCTGCCCTAGTGAGATATACTGTGTGTGTACTATCACAGTATTTAATTTTGAAGTCCTACCCATCAGATGATCCAAACTCAAATCTTGCAATTCTTTCCTTGTCACAAACTTGTAGTCATCATATACATTATCCATGTGCTTCTCCTCCAGTTCTTCTGTCAGGCTATCCAGAAAGCTGCACCACCGTGGAGCTGGACCCAAACTCTGCAATCGTTTACACAACAAAAGAAATTTAATCAAAATTCAAAATTGCTATTACCAATTATGCACGTACCTGTATCTGTATCTTTATTTTAATTCCATAAATCATTACTGGCTACCAAAGCCATCAGATACAGAACATGTCACATATGCATACATTAGTTCTGAACACAGAACTAGTCACCTTACAACTACATTCATAGAAGAAACAAGAATTACACATAATTCAGAAATTTAACAAGCATATAGGACCCATCAAATTGACAACACATAATTGAGATCAAAGCCTAAATATATAAACATATATCTGATTATAATAAATTAATTTATACAATGTACTGTGCCTATAACATACATAAACAGCATTATAAAAGGTTTAATTCATCTTGTATTTAAAATATCCAGCTAATGTACAAAATGAATGGAAGTACAAACAATTTTTCATGGCTGATTTAAATTGCTTTGTATTATGGGACAAATTATTTATTGGAACAGGCAAACCGTTGAAACACCTTAATCACAGCATAATATGTTCCCTTATGATAAACTGACAAAGGAGACAGCGCTGTGAAAGCCTCAAATCTTACAAGCTGAACTTAATTTGGGTACAACTGTATCTACACAAGTCTTCCAAGAAAATGTGTTGTTCAGTGTTAGTCCAAGGAATTTTGTATTACAAATATTCACTTTCTTCTTGTTCTCATGGATTATATTTAAATTGATTAAAGGACCAGTCTTAGTTGTGAATTGCATAAATTGTGTCTTATCAACATTTAGTGACAATAAATTAGTAGTGAATAATCTATTTATATCTTGAAGAACTATATTAACACTGTTTTTAAAATTGAGAGAGTTAAGGCACGTAGGTGAGTCAAATGAAAACTGTAAAACTGAGATAAAATGTAAAAACTTACAGGAATATAATATGTCTGTATTTTTGGGTCCTCATTGGCAGCAAAAATCATTCCAGTGTTGGGTACCAGACAGAGACCATTGAAGTCTGCAGCAGCTTCAATAGATGTAAACAATTTCCCCTGTACAATAAAATGAAAGCATTCTACACTGCATTCACCATCATGTATCCACATATCCTTATTTTACACACACTACTTCAACTACATGGATTGTAGGTTTAATTTCAGAACTTGGTATGTTGCATATAAAATAGCAAAATTTACCTCTGCTCTATTTTAGAGTGTACCAGTGTACTGAGATCCGAGGAGATCACTTTGAAGGGCAAAAAATACACTTTACAAAAATAACTTTTTTTTCTGTATTTATGACATTTGAGGTCTTCACAGTGAGCACTGTTCCCTGTGTCATGTACAGGGCACAGCAACATAAAACTACCCCTAATAATATGATGGAACTTCCTTCCCCCTTCTTCTGGTTCCTCCAAAATATTTGCAGTCTTTTTATTAGCTAAAATGATGGGAAACACAACTGGGACTGCTGATATCCATAACAGGAAATATAATGTTCTTTCTCTAGATGGATAATACAGCAAGAGCTTGCTGAAATTCACCACGCAAATGAAAAAATAAGAGTATTTCTGTACATCTTTCAACATTTAATAGCTTTCAATTTTGCAATAAAAACAGACACACTAGTAAAGTCCTATGAGCCACAACACAAATGCATATAGTGACCATGGCAGTGAATTTTCACGCGTCTAAACACGGAGGAGATAAAAGTGAGCTGATGGCTTCATGCTCCAGCTGCTTGGGTGGCAAAAAGAAAAACCCCTAGCTCACCAGGAACCAAATCTCATTATGTATCCCTTAACCAGTCAATCTACTGACCGCTACCAGTATGCTGAATCATCAATAATACAAATCATATGCATAATTACACAAAAACAAAAATTAAAATTTCAATTAGCTAATCTGCATTAAAACAAAGCCACAGTTTACATACTGTCTGTTTCTCCCAAATTTTAATGACAGAACTGTCCATTGACAGAACCAAATCTTGTGCTTCATGGAAGTCCAAATCATGGACAGGTAATCCATACATATGGTCCTTAATTCGGAAAGGCCTACTGGATCTAATATCATATAAGAGCACTTGTCCTGTTGCAGTACCAACACCAAGTGTCAGGCTTCCTTGGAACTTGAGTGCAGTTACTGATGGGAAAACTTCCAGTCTGAAGAAAATGCAATGTATTTATGAATGTCACACTTAGAATAAAATGTGGTTATGGATCATAATTATAAGCAGTGTTTTTTGCAAAGCCAACAAATTTCCATTGATGTTTCATGTGTCTCTCTTCTGGCAGTATACAACAACAGTCTATACCAATAACAACAGCAACAACAAGAAGATGAGATTAAATAAGGACACACTTTTTAGTTTACTTTAGGTTCATGTTCTGTTACTAAAGGCACAAAGTATTTCCTGTCGTTCACTACACAAAAGGACCGCGAGACTTCCTTATGGAAAAAAAACCTGACTTTTCACAAAATTTACATATGAATTTCTTACTGCAAACAGAAAATGAATGCAGAACAGATGACCATAAAAGTTATCTTCCCATTTCATTAAAAATAATCACCTCATCTCATCTTCAAAAGTTCTGCAGAGAAAGTGTGATACATAAAACTATATAAAAAAATTGACAGGAGAAAATTTTGATGTCAAAAGCTTCATGTAACATTGTTGTTGAACAGAAATAAGGGGAAAGGAAATGTCATGGCTTGTTGAACCTTTTGCAGTGCCGAAAGTAGAACACAGAAAAATTATAAACACCTGATGTGCTTAAAATTTTAAAATGTAGTTTCATCTTCATGATGAAATCATAAAAATACTAATTTCTGGATACAATTATTACCATTCAATTTGAAAATTGTTCTTGTCCTGTCTACTTTCCAATATACACAAGAAAACGGTAATTTTGCTACTTGTTTTGTTTGCCTGTGAAAACTGGTCTCTTACTTTGAGGAAAAATGCTCTGGAAAACATGTGACCCGAAAGGGATGGGCTTATAGTTAGAATGGGGAAGACAAGGAAAACACTAAATTCTGATGCAAAATCCCACTGGTAAATTACAATTTAAAGACTGAGAAACAGATAAGAGGATTACATTAAGATTTATCATAGGTAGAGTGAATGTAATCATGGGAGGTGGATTGAACTAATACAGGCTCTGTCCAGTGTTGAGATTATTAATTATTTGTGGTACTGAACCTTCGGGTTCTGTTCCTACAGGGTAGGAAAGATATCTCTCAGCCAAATATCTAAATAGATATCTCCAGAATATGAAGCAGGAGAATTACACATACATTGTGACATTCAGCATGGGCTTCAAAGCAAATACCGTTACATTACTGCAAACTGTATTTAATTTCAGTTATATCTATCAGGAAGATCAAGAAAATTACATAATATGGAGCTTCTTAATTTGTACTCTTCACCAAATATTATTAATTAGAGTCATCAAATCAAGGAGGATATAATGGATGACACACATCATATATACAAAATTCCAATTCAAAAACTTCAAGGGACCACTTCAGACCTAGGCAGAAATGGGTAGTTATATTGAAATTGGTATTAAGAATTTAACAGACTGGAGTCATATTGTTTAGGATATCGCACAAGGGTGGAATGTTGGAAAACAAAGTACTGGATCTTCAGGTTCAATAAGAAGGCTGGGAATTTCATGACCAGTTAATGACTACCAACTTTTCAATTTTTAGAAAGATCTACTCCATGAAATTACACATTCATTCACATCTAACAGTCACAAAAGTTTGCCAGAATATTGTATTTCACATAGTGTACTCACTGTGCATCTGTGATGCTAAGGGCACAGTCCAGAGTACCAACTCTACCTCTGGTGCGGGGATCCCATGCCTCCACTTTACCTTCCTGTGTTCCACAAACAAACAATTGATGCACTGGATTTATGGCACATCGGTTCACCTCTGAAGCAGCTGTCACCAGAGGATTAAGAAATTGGCCTTGCTCCAAGTTCAGTCTGTACACCTCTGGCCTACCAAATCAAATGCTGATACTATTAATATATCAAATTTATATCAATTTAATTTCTTCAATCATTCATCAGTAGAATATTCAGTGACACTGAAAAGGATGCTGTAAGATTATGAGACACAAGATGAATATGTATGGCAAAATGGGAAAAAATGGTCATAGCAGTTTCAGCAGTATCCCAACATTTGCTTTGAAGGAGTGGGAATACCATGACCAACCTCAGACAGGACACCCAGTGTCTAGATCAAACACAAAAGATACCACCTGATAATTTCAGGATTACTGCGATCTGATCACCTCAATTTTTTTCCTTGGCACTACAGCCCCAGTGGGCCTAGGCCTACCTCCATGAACTTCTCTGTTCAATTTGGTTTTTCTAGATCTTACACATTTGGTAGGACTCCTTGGGCGGGTGATCAGCTCATCGTAAGGCCTCTACCTGTACACAAACACAGAAAAAAACGCACACACACAAACTAAACATCTACGCCCTGAGTGGGATTCGAACCCACGATCCTGGTTTCCAAATGAGCGAAGACAGTACATGCTTTAGACCGCTCAGCTACCGTGACCGGCGATCAGCTCAATTACTTTACTTTATTTTTTTAAATTGCTTAGTGGGCGGTTGGGTCCAATTGGGTCCACTCGGCACAGCAGCCACTGATTGGCCTATTGTAGCCTGCCCTGGGCGATTATGATGATGGAGAATTTGGTGGAATGAAAATTGGCAGGGGAAACCGAAGTACTCGGAGAAAACCCGCCCCAGTGCCACTTTGTCCACCACAAATCCCACTTGACCAGACCTGGGATCAAACCTGGGCCACCGCGGTGGGAAGCCAGCGACTAACCGCTTGAACTATGGTGCGGCCTTACTTTATTTTCCTTCATATGAAGTACTGCGACCTTGAAACATTTGTTTTTAGATATTAATTTGATATTACACCACTGAGATGGCCTCTGATAGCATGACATACATACCACATTTCATGAATACTGTTCCATGCATTCAGGCAATATTATGGTTTTGCCTCAGAAATTTGAATGGCACAATTTGAGCACATGGAGTATGCCGTTGAGATGGCTTAATGTGGTAAGATATACATACCAAGTTTCTTGAAGATTGGTGCAAGTGTTCAAGCATTATTAACCCTTTCACTGCTAGTATGTTAAGTAACTCTCAGTACCCTCTGTGCTTAATTATTTTTTTATAAATCTTTTATACACAATTTAAGTGCAAAGTATGAAAATTTGTGATAAAATGTAACTAATCTTACCTCAGAGAGGGAACAGGCATCAGAAGTTGCAAAAATGTTAAATTATTCAGAATTTTTCACAGGGGAAAAATCCATTTAAATCATGGTTGTCCAAGATGGCCAAAAAAGTACATAATTCAATATCCTAGTCTTATCACTATGTCACATGTTCGCCGAAGTTCACAATGTTACTTAAAACTATTATAGAAAGCACCATGCACTATACGAAGCCATTTTTACTAGCCCTGTGAAATACCCGCTCCACATGACCACGGAGTGCGTGCCTCGCTGTGCATATGCAACCTTTTACATTTCTTAAGCTAGAGGGCAGAAGAATGTAGCCATTGAAATGAATGATGTTATATTACGTTCCCAATAGATGACTCTATACACCTGCCAAATTTGAATGTGACTGGTGCAAAGAAACCTGAGATCTGAAACTCTTAAATTTCCAATATGGGTTTTGTCGATCACAGCAAGGACGCCATGTTTTTCAGAGATCGACATATGTCGACCGCAGCAGTGTAAGGGTTAAGGTTTAGCTTCAGAAATCTGAGAGGCTGTAATGCTGGTATTACTGATTGCAGGGATTTATAAATTTTGCTGTTGAGATGAGGTCATGAGCCATGATATACACACCAAGTTTCATAAAGATTTGTTCAGGCATGCAAAAGTTAATAGGGGGCATAGACACACATAGACAGGAAGGTGATCTCATAAGCCAACTTTTACTTTTTCAAAATAAGGAAAGTAGGCTAAAAATGTTAAATCTGTCAAAGTGTAGTCTTAAACAGCATCTATGGTAGTTTGAATATAGCACACCAAATTTTTGTGTAGAACTTAACCTATTTTTATACCATTACTATTTAAAAATACAGTTTCCTTCAATAAAAGAAGCTGAATAAGTCTATGCCCATCATTGATTTCTTTAAAGGTTATTACTATCTTAACAGTAACTTTACACAAAATGTGATTAAATACATGCATATGAGAGTTCAATGTACTTTACCCAGTTCCCACTACATAGAGGTCACAAGTCCCAGAATGATACTTCAGATCACGCCCAAATCTTGGTATCCGTAGTCGATAGTACCGCCCATGAGCTGCATGGAACTCTACATAGCGATCAGAGTGTAAGAAAACCACCTATAGGAGGGGAACATTTTAATACAGTTTCATGACCTGACACTTAACATATAAATAAAAAATGACACAAAAAGTTTTTACAGTATTAGTCACAGCTCTTTACAAACAAACAAGAATGCATTATGTGGAAATCATGTCTGTCCATTTGTCTGTGGCCTCCTATCAGCCCCTATATATATATATATATATATATATATATGATGGGGTATCCAAAAGAAACCGAACTAATTTTTTTGTGGGCAGAGCTTTTGTAGTACCGCGTTTTGCAGCTATGAGCA
>NW_019724585.1:1185546-1186645 GCF_002891405.2 Cryptotermes secundus | reverse complement strand
GCGAATTTTGACAGAAGATTTGGGAATGAAAAGGGTGGCTGCGAAATTTGTGCCATGACTGCTGACTGCTGAACAAAAACAAGGTCGCGTGGAAGCATGCTGTGCTTTGAAAGAAGAGTCCCGAGTCCTCGAATGAAAAGAGACATGAAAGGAAAGCGTTTTGCTGATGTTGCTGAGGTTAAGGAAAAAACGACGGAGGCGCTGTCAAGCATCTCAAAAGATGAATTTAGACAATGTTTTGAAAAATGGAATAAAAGACTAGACAAGTGTATTAGTGTAAGTGGAGAGTACTTTGAAGGGGATTGAAGGCTTGTGCTTAAAATTTGAATAAATAAGTTTAAAAGAAAATAAGTTCGGTTTCTTTTGGGTACCCCCTCGTGTATATATATATATACACACACACACACACACACACAAGAGTTGGCCAAAATAATTTAAACACTACAGATACTGCACACATTTCTTTATTAATGTGGTGCTGCACCACCTTTTGCCTTCAGTACAGCCACAGTTCTTCTTGGAATGGATTCATGTAAGTCTTGAACAGTCTCTAAAAGGTACAGGTATCCTTTTTACAGGCTGTGGAGGCCCATAAGGTTGTGAGATGTCAAGGTTCCCACATTTTGTCTAGACAATCGCTCACAGATGGCAGTGAGGTTGTCAGCCTTACATGCCGGCTGGCCAACCTTTACCACCAGGAAAATTTCTGGTACTAATTTCTGTCAGAGGCTTAGACTACCCCAGGGACATAGTATGGATGGAAGGATTAGGGCAATTGAAAAATCCAATGACCTCTGTGATGCCCCAAATTTTAGATTAGAAAGAGGATGGTATTACCCAAAAGCTAGAGACTTGTGAAAAGAGTTTCGCAGTTATTGCCGTAAATTGTAAACACCGGGACTGGCAATTAGGTTAAGAATGTGAAGACTCAGCAAGTCTCTGTGTACTCACAAGGCAAGACATTTGCCTCACTCAGCTCACTGGGGTAATCGAGAGAGACCGCATACACAGCAAGAAGACGCAAGGGGTCCGCCCCCAACCACCCATGAGAGCCAATGAGGAGGTTATTATGAGGATGGAGGACACTGAGGGGGGAGTC
>NW_019724585.1:1137501-1184442 GCF_002891405.2 Cryptotermes secundus | reverse complement strand
GACGCCCACTCCCCCCCCCCCCCCCTGCGCCGCTAGGGCATAACAGTGGCGGCAGCGGGAGGGCTACCTCCACGCCCCCTGCACCACGGCATTACAACCTCATCAGGAATCAAGTCCGTGACCTTCTGGTTTGTAGCATAATGCCTCAACCGTGTTACTGTGTGCCCAAATGAACAGTCCCTAGCAGAATTTATGCCATTCTTCTTGAAGAACACCTTCAAGTTGGTTCAGAGGTATTGGAGGTGGGAATCTGTTCTTCACTCTAGTCTCCAAAACTGACCAGTGGTTCAATGGTGTACAGATGTGGTAATTGTGCTAGCCAGGGAAGATGTTGAAATTCACCTTCATGCTCTTCAAACCAAAATGGAACAGTTCCAGCGGTGTGAATGGGGGCACTGTGTGTTGTTCGGAAATAACGTCTGTATCATGGGATGCACCTGATTACTGAACCTGTCAATGTACTTCATTGCAGTAATCTGGCCATTAAGAGTAATAAAGGGATGAACAGAATAGTGTACCATGACATTCTTGCTGAAACCATCACAGAACCTCCCCTATGTTTCACTGCTGGAACCAGGCATTCCGGATTGTAGGCTTCCTTGGGTGTTCTCCAAATGTAAACTCTTCCTGATGTACAGAACAGTGTGAATGATGACTCATCTGACCACATTATGCGTGTATTTCCAGTTCTCTGATGTCCATGTCTCATAGCCATGATGTGACACTATCACTTACACATCTGAGCATTATTTTCAGTAATCAAAGGTTTAGCAATTGCAGCCCTACCATGGATGTTGAATTTGTGAAGCTCATGTCAGACAGTTTTTGTGGAAACAGGGCCTTCAAGATGAATATTCAGTTCTGCTGGCACCTGTGCTGCAGCAGTTCTGTGAGTTTTCAAAACGATCATTCTCAGTGCTAATTTCTGCCCACTGTTCCTCTTCATTGTAGTGTGGCAGTTGTTGTAACAGATGCTCCAGCTAAATACACACCATGATCTGTCCTCTTTCAAATTGGACAAGTCTCCCATTTTCCAGTTCTTTCACAAGGACTGTCACAACACAATCACTAATGCAGTTGGACATTAAAATTCCTAGATATTTAGATTTTCCACAGTGGCATTTCGTTTTTTAATTGTTGCTTCATTTTCAAAATTCATTATCTCAACCATGCGTTGTTACAAAATTATGAAACAAAAAGTCTCTAAAAGACCAATTATCAGAGTTCATATAGCTACATTTTCGTTTACATAGTCATTATATTGAAGTTTTTATGTACATATTTTGTAATGTTCTGTACTTTTGGCTTTATTCTCAAAAAGTACGCCACTTTTGCCACCGACATGCATTTCACTTCCCAATATGTGATCATAAAGGTATGTTTGAATCATGTACATTCACTATACACAGTCTTGACTGGTGTCTGGTGTTTAGGCCTCAGCATAACTTTCACTGTCAACAAAATTTAGAACTTGAGTAGGAGGTGAATCCTCCTCTCACTGAACAGGGACAAATATATGGGTGTTTCCAGAATTTTCTTCCAGGAAGAACAGCTTTTAGTTGACCAAAATTGACCTGTGCAAAATAATCTACATACCAGACAGATATCAAAGAGGTAGATGTTGATAATAACGAAGAAATAACAATGTGTTTTTTAAATGTTAAATTTTAGACTGGGTTCAGTGTGGCAGTAACGTAAGAGTATACACCTGATGATGGCCGTTAGAGGCCGAAACATGTAGTGTAGAGGAGAACAAGATCAAGGACATATAATATATATTGTTTGCACTTGGGACGGATTTTGTATTATTTATCGTGTAGAGTGCAACAGGATGCTTAAATATAATATTGTGTACAAAATGATTTACTGAGCTGATAAAATATTTCAGATTGCTTCATACTTAGGACTACTACATGTATATACTGGGCCATACTGTCTTTGATATCATGCAGTTACAACCAGTACAACTGGTCACATTTAAGCAACTGCAACTGTTGGTCATCCATCCATATGTGAAAATACGAAGTGATGATTACACTAACCTTACTGTAGTCTTCTGACAGTATTTCAAAAGTTACAACTTCTGAATCAAAACATCTTTCAAACTTCATAGACAAGTTATTAACATCATAACACCGCACTCTGGGCTTGTAGATTCCAGTTGCCAGAATAAAGTTGCCATCTGGAGAAACCCTGACAGTTGTGCTTAAACCAGGCATTTCAAAGTCCTGGATGAGTTCAATCCTTCTTCGTATATCTACAGAAAAAGTAACACATAAATATGCAAAACCTTAAATTCACTTGCTGTTTTATATGCAGTTAAACAAGGTTCCTCATCCTAGGGGGAAAACAGATTCAGAGTTTTGAAAATAAATTGCTGAAGAGAATACAGGGCCTATGAGAGGAAGTAACAAGGAAGTGGGAATTTATTTCTGGTTTATTTTATGATGGCCTCAGTATCTTGACGACACAGCATTAAATGGTGAGATGACTGGCTAATAAGGAGTTGAAAAAGACTTGGAAGGAAGAAGTCATGGCTTGACTGGGAGCGATACTGATTTTTTGCCTGGAGGAACTGGGGAAATTCACAAAAAGCCTCAGCTGGGCTAGCCAATGTCCTAGCTGAGATTCAAACCAAGCACCTCTCAAGTACAAATCTACGGCATTAATGCTACACCAACCTGCTCAATAAGATGGAGAAATTTACATCATGAAGAGCTTCATAATTTATACTCTTCACAGATTATCACCATGGCGATCAAATTATGGATGACAAGTTTAGACACATAGCACATGGTGATGAGGGAATAACATTAAAATGATCTTAAAGGAACAGGAAGATTATGTGATCTGGACACAACAGGCTCAGTATGGTGTCCTGATGTGGGCTCCTATAATCAATGAAGTAAAACATAAAAGGCACGCAAGTTCTTGAATAGCTTAGCAACTACTGGTTTTTGAAGACTCTGCCAGGTAGGTACACATAACAAAATAATACATGGGGTACCACAGGGGTCAATTCTGGGACCACTACTGTTTCTTCTGTATATAAATGAGCGCCCACTAAATGAACAAAGTGCGGAAATGGTATTGTTTGCAGATGATATTAATGTGCTTGTTATTGATAAAGATAAAGATGTAGCTCAACAGAAAATAAATAAGATCATGGAACAGCTTGAAACATGGTTTCAGGTAAATAATCTTTTAACAAATAATAAAAAAAAAAATTGCTATGTCATTCCATCTTAGTAAAAGAATGTTTGTAGTTAGACTGCAGATACTCTATAATAACTTGGAAATTGCTCACTCATCCAAACTGAGATTTTTAGGTATAGATATTATAGAAAACCTTAAATGGAATACCCACATTCAGTCAATATGTTCAAAGCTTAGTAAAACATCCTATATAATTAAATCACTAAGAGGAGTTTTGAGTCCAAATATGTTAAGAATCATTTATTTTGGAAAGTTTCAATCGTTATTGAGATATGGAATAATATTTTGGGGGGTGAAGGTAATAATATAAAGGTATTTAAAATGCAGAAGAGGGTGCTGTGAATAATTAGTGCACTTGGTAAACAAGAGTCATGCAGGCAAATTTTAAAGATTACGGCATCCTCATGGTCACTTCTCTGTATATCTTACAGGTGTTATCTTATATAAAAAAGCACAAAGCAGATTTGTTCCAAAATATAAATATTCATAGTTATAATAAAAGAATAAACAATGATTTTCATGTTCAATTCTGCAGAACTACATTTAAAAAAAAAGTGTGGTAAATATGGGGATAAAACTGTATAGTAAGGTGCCAAACAAAATAAAAAATTTGGTGGGTTTTTCAGCTTTTAAAAAAAGACTTAAAAATCCTTTTTATTGAAACATTCTTTTTATATGATAAATGAATTTGTTAGTTTTAATAAAAAAGTGGATGGTGCAAGTATTTATGTTTGGATGTCATAGCCATTCATGAGCT
Organism: Cryptotermes secundus; assembly: GCF_002891405.2. Lineage (NCBI taxonomy): Eukaryota > Metazoa > Arthropoda > Insecta > Blattodea > Kalotermitidae > Cryptotermes > Cryptotermes secundus. The sequence goes on along the minus strand of NW_019724585.1, from coordinate 1,180,469 downwards.
GTATACAGCAGTTTGTGTATTTTTTTGAAATGTTGTATTTACAGTAAAACTTGGTTATAGCAACATCGGTTTCTGCGACACCTTGTCTATTGCGTCAAATATTCAATGGTACGAACTAATTCCTCATAAAGCAACTATTTTTATACCTTGCTTAGTACGACATGCACAAATGCATCAACCTCGTATGTAACGTCATTTTCATTCCTGAATTTCTCTGAGATGGACACTGAACGTAATTTAGAAAGTGTGTATGAGCAAGTAACAGGAAACAGATGAAGATAAATGATTACTGTACTCGTATCTAGGTACAGTAAGGCACAATTGATGTAATCTACTGTAATTTGGTGAGTAGGCCTACCTTTAATATACAGTATTAGTGCGGTGTGTATTGTCAGTGAAAAGCGCTGTAATATGTCTTTGATATTACATATTTGGGCAATTCCACGTTAATGTTAGGTTAGTCTGTACTTAACTACGTATTTCACTAAAAAATGCAACATTTTAACTCGGTTTTTGGTAGATTTTTACGTGACTAACATAAGGCTACTGTGGAAGTGCCCATTTCGGTTACAACAACATTCGTTTATAACGACACTATTTTTAGGTCCCTTTGATGACGTTATAACCAAGTTCTACTGTATATATTGCTCATGATTGTAACAAATGTTGAGAGTATGCTTGTAACTTTGTAGATTTGTTTTGTTAACCTGTACTGCCAAATGACTTGTCCAAGTGTTACTATGTAGCAAAAATGGATGAAAATAAACACAAATACAAATACAAAAGGTACAAATGTAAAAGGTAAAGTTGTCCCAGTGCTCAATTCATTAAGCACTATGCCATGAAGCTGTATGGGGCAGTGGAGACACAGCTCCACCGCTCTTGACCTTGGCACTAGATCAAAGTGAGTAGTCAGCATTATGATGGCCCCTGCCAGGAATTGAACCCCAGCCATCCAGGCCTGTAGCCCATTGCTATATGGACTGAGCTATCCCGGCTACTGTAAAAAACTAATCTTATACTACAATAACAGGGATGCTTAAAAAACAGCAGAAGACAAAACGAGAAATGTTTTTGCATTCACCTGAAATCTTTTGCTGATTCCAAGAATCTAAGTAGCAATTTACTTACTGCAATTAGGAACTTTCTAAAACGAGAAAATATTGGGTATTCCCGCAAACTACCAGAATCACACTTGTGGAACTATAAAATATAAACAATCATAGGACATAGCAACAGTTGGTGTGAATCAAACCTCAAACAATCCTTGACAACAGCCTTTTAAATAATGTATATGCATGCATGATATTACACTGCATTCAAAAACTGGAAGTCTTACCAACATTCTTCTTCTGCAGTGCCCGTCTCTTGCGATCAGATAACCACTAAAATTAAAAGAAAAAAAAAATATTCTCATATTCATCCTAATCTGGTTGAATCCAGTGCCAGACATGAACTACCCATTCATAAAATGCTTTTTTGGTCACAGTATTGAATGTCCTGGTTACTTTAATCAAAGACTGTTAACAGAAAGGTGTACTCTGGTAGTATACACTTCCATTTAAGCACTGTATGTATTTTGTGTTTGGTGCAGGAGGAAAATGAAACAAAAAAGTTTACACATAGTTTCACACTATGTCAACTTAATTTTACTTAAATAAGATTCAATGCTTGGATATATCTACAAAAGTGTTAACCCACATCAATTTAATACATCCATTTCTTTCATATGGTTCAATGAATTTCAACAGAATCTTGAAGAAGAACCCACCTTCCACAGCCATGCCACCTGTCTTTCGAATGGTATTTACATAGTCAGGTGGTTATGACTATCTGCAAAAGGTCCATGATTCAAACTCCTTAGTAACTTGTGGGCTCTTTATTCAGCTTATGAGCAAGACTCAAACTTCGTACACAAGGGGATAATCTAGTAATTATGTGATGGAAAGTGCAAAAATTAGATGTAAGTCAGTTCTTCAGATTAACAAGCTGGTGATGTTATGTTCACATGTTCACAAACAGAGCAGTAAATATGAATATTAAATTTATTATCTTAATATGCAGTTGAGGTTAAACATACATCTTTCTGCTTCAGCACGTTTTTTTCATTTTATCTGTTCAGTGCTTCAAACCTACTTTTTGTAATGTTATATTTTAGCGCCCTGTTACACTTTTACTCTACTTTTTGTATTCTGTAGGAAACGGTAAGTTCACGGTACAATTATGTCTGTGTGTATGGATTTGTGTTTGTATACCTCTCATAACTTTTGAACCAATTGCTAATTGCTAGTAAAATCTCATGGCTTTGCAGACCATCACACCTTCATGCTATCACTACCATCAACAAAATCATCAAGGTAACCATGCAAACATCTGAGGTGAAAGAACAACCATGTAATGTAAAACCATGAAATATTTCATGATGAAGGATCTTCAAAGAATATGCAGTTGTTACAGTCATGTCTGTGGTGAACATAAAACAATACTGTTCTACCATGTCAAATCTTAATTTATGTACGGCAAATACATTGCACATGGTGGATCATATTTCATATTTATAGATTTAATGCCAATATCAATAACAGGATGCCCACAAAAATAATAAACATTACAATAAAACAATCTAATCTGTGATAAAATTTAGAATTATTTTAGATATATTTCCTAAGGTTCAGAATTGGAAGCCACTGTACATACTTTACCTGCAAAAATGATGTATTGATTGAACAGTATTAACTTCCATCAGCTAATATTCATCACAGCTGCTTTAGATGAAAGGTATGTTATATGAGTTATGTTTTACAGCTTCATTCATTTGGTTGTTTTCTATTCAAGGACTACAACTAATATATTCATACAAGGTGATTCAAATATGACCGGGACTGATTTTTTTTTTAAACATAATTGCCAAACACTTACTTGCACATGTCAGTCTTCAACATACTACTCTCTGGAGTCAACAAATTTTTTCCAACGTTCTGGAAACCTTTCTGATGCCCTTTTAAGAAAAGGCTTGTGGCTGGAGGTGTATCCACTCCCAAACAGTCTGGATGACGGAGTCCTTGTCCACAAACTGCATGCCTTGCAAGTCTGATTTGAGCCTTCCAAACAGGTAAAAATCACTTGGGGCCAAATCGGGACTGTATGGCGGATGTGTCAGAACGTTCCACTTCAGTTTCCGGAGGGTTTCCATTGTTGTTTTGGCCGTATGGGGCTGCGCAGTGTCTTGAAGGAAGGCTACCCGCTTTCCAGGTGTCTTCCGCTTGGATCAGAACTTTTCCTTCACGTCTGTTGCCAGGAGGTTTGAGTAATAAGCTGCATTGACTGTTCTGGCATCTGTCAGAAAGTCTACATGGATAACCCCCTGCCAGTCCCAGAAGAACGTTGCCATCACTTTTCCTGCCGAACAGCTCCTCCGTGCTCTCTTGGGTTTGGGAGAACTGGTATGCCACCACTTCCATGATGACCGCTGGGACTCGGGAATGAAGTAGTGCACCCACGTTTCATCGGTTATCACTACAGACTTAAAAAATGCATCACCTTTGTCTTCAAACTGCTGTACGAGATGACTGGTAGCTTGCATGCGCACCATTTTGTTCACGTCCATCAAAGCGCATGGTACCCACTGTGCATTCACCTTGCGATAGTGCAGGTGGTATTTCACGATGTCTTCTACACTACCAACACTGATGGACAGCATTGCTCCAAGTTCCTTGATTGTTATGCGCCTATTCTCACGAATAAGCGCGTCTGCACGATCAACGTTTGGCTCGGTGATGGATGTTCGCAGCCGACGATCATGCGGTTCATTCTTCATGCGCTCTCTGCCCTCTCTGAAGCACTTACACCACTCAAACACACAGGTCCATGAGAGACACTCTTCCCCATACTGTTGTTGGAGTCTGTGGTGAATTTCAGCGGATGGGATGTTTTCTCCAATGAGGACTTTGATCACAATGCGTTGTTCCATGCTCCGCAGTACCTTCTGTTCGCTTATCACTCTAGCAACTCCCAGACAGGACTAAACAGGTTCTAACCCTAACAGGAGGGAGGGTGGAGGTTGTGGCTTCACTCTCTCTAGGTCGCACACCTGCTGAGCGTGCGGCTTGTTTACACACAATCAGTCCCGGTCATATTTGAACCACCTTGTATTTAATACAGAATGAGCCAAAAGTAGGTGTGCACCTACGACAGATGATTAGTGTATTCAGAGAGTCCCTGTATATTAACATAAATACATCTCTCAGACTTACTTAAGTTATAACAAATGCTGGAAATTGCCCTCATGTGCTTGTAGACACACATCTACACATCTTTTCTTGTTTGCAAGGACACATGACAATCCAATCAGAAGGATGTTCTTGATGAAATTTGTGATGAATTTCATCAGTTCAAGAATGTACAGACTGCATTTGTAAACTGCACCTTTCATTGTTCCCCACAGATAATAATCAAGGGGTGTAAGATGGGGAAAAATATCCTTTGAAATTATTCTGTCCCTGAACACATGAAACAGTATCATCAGGGCTGTGCGCGCAGTAGCACCATCCTGTTGGAAGCAGCCACGGGCAATATCATCCTCATTTACATGTCCTATGAAAGAGTAAAGAATCCCTTCTCAATAATGCTGCAAGCTGATAGTGTCATTGAAGATTATCTGATTTCATAACATGGCACAACAGAGTACACACAAATCTTCTGTTCATATAACGGTGTACTGTTGAGCTCATATGGGTTAGTCAATGACCAAACGCAGATGTTTTGGCTGTTGATGTAACCAGATAAATTAACCAATGCCTCACTGGTAAAAAGTGTGACATATAGAATATCCTCTCCATTGGCAATATTCAACAATCTTGATGATGTCCTGTTCTTTCAATTCATTCACTTATGTTATCTTGTAGGGATGCAGGTAAAAATCCTTCTTCAGCACTCTACAAGTGTTGCAATACAAAAAACCCATTTGCTACTCCAATTTACAAACATTAATACTAAGAATGAGGAGGTTTTATAGTTTGAAATTTTGGTGCACAGTAACTTTTGGCTCATCTTGTATTTACAATATGATTCATATGGTTGGGTTTAGATGGTTGACCATGTAATGATACAAAGGGTTGGGTGTGTACCTCTTTTAAAGTTTTAATATTGTACAATGTGTGAGTGTATGGCTTTGGTTCATATTTTAGTAGGGTAAAAAGGCAAAGTTGTCCCCGTGCTTAACTGATTAAGCACTATGCCATGAAGGTGTATGGGGGAGTGGATGTATAGATCCACATTTTCTTGACCTTGGCACTAGTTGGAGGTGAGTGGTCAGCTTCACGCACCTGCTGCTTTACCCCCGGGGAAAGGACCCCCAGTACCCATTGGATAGGAGGTTGGGTGGACCCCAGAGCCAGTCTGGACGATTTGGAGAAGAGAAAATTCTTGCCCCCACCGGGACTCGAACTCCGACCCCTTGGTTGCCCAGTCTGTAACCAATCTCTATACTGACTGCGCTATGCCGGCTCCTCATGTTACAGTTCAAGTCCAAAAATTTCACACTTTTACTATGGTCACAGACCTGCCACAGATATTCTTGCATTGGTCATGCCTCCCCATTGGTCACCGTATTCCTGACCTGCAACGAAATATATAGGCACTCCGCCAGCGGCATCGACTTCGGGACATCCCCTCCTACTCAAAAAAATCAAAGCAAACTCGAAACGAATACCTCCCAAATAAACTATCAGAACTGCAGATGAGTTAATCTGTTTCTTAAATCCAGATTCAAAGATAAATGTCCAATGACTTCTAATGAGAGCACAAGACATACTTTCACAAATCTTACATTAATGCACTTCTTACTGTGCTGCTTTCGTGATACATCTAATTGAAAACAAAAGAAAGCATACCTCTGGCAGTGATTTTCCCGCACTCAGGTTGTATATCTTCACATTATTTGGATCGGACACGAACATGATTACAAAAGCAAATTATTAACCAATTTTCTCACACCTAACTTCGCATGACAAAACATGCTATAGATTAGCACGTTTACTATTCACTTGAAAACGAATCGATACCAAATTACTCTTCTGCCATCTATATTTGAAATAGATACATATCTCGAAGAAAGTTTTCGGTGTCGCTAGATGGATAGAGAAGTTTAAAATTATGAATTTATTTACGCCCGAGCAATTTAAGCAACAGATCCTAACCAACATGATTTAAATCTCACCCATCACTCACGCCGATTTAACAGTGAGGTGTTTTAACATCAAAGTTCCCGTCGTGTAACATAAGTAGGGATGGCAGGCATTGGCTGGGTGGGAAATAACAATGATGCTGGGCTTCTGTTTGCTACTGTTGGTTGGGGCTGGTAAAAAAGTTGAAAAGGCTACATCTCAGGAAGAGATGTTTCGTTTCAGGATTAAGTGCTGTAATGGAAGTGAAAATCAGTATTTATCTTTCGCATTACAAGACAATGTAATGTCACAATAAATGTGGGAAGTATTAAACATGTTTGCTTGTATATGAATGAATAAGGTGTCCTTAAAGATAATTGTAGTTTAACGTGCATTTCATTCATGTGATTGTGAAATCAGAATGACTGAGATACATTTGTGGTATGGTCTTGATAAACTCGCAATCAACTTCGAACCATCAGATCTACCCAAAGACATAATTAAAGTGTGCAAAATAAATAGGCATATATTTGCACTGACAAATAGCAAAAGTATTTATCATAGTGAAATGGAGCCAAATGGTGAAAATAAAGTGATTTTCACTAATACGAATATATCAGCAATAGACATAGCCTGTAATAATAAAATACTGTATTTTGTCAGTGATAGTGGACAAGTTTTTAAAACAGACCCAGAAGATTTGGCTATCAAAGAAGAGATCATTTTGAAGGAAGATGCAAAATGTTGTAGTCATGGTTACAAAACATCAGGGCACAGAGTCAAAGTGAAGACTGTAGTGGCTGAAGAATGTAGTTGCTTGTATGTTACTGAGAGTGGGCAACTTTGGATGTCTGGTAACCAACCAAAGTTGGGGAAGCATGATGAAGTTCCTCAGAGAGTTACATTTTTTGAGAAACGTTATGTGATTTCAGTTGCATGTGGAGCAAATTTTAGCATAGCTTTGGTCTATAAACCAGGACACTCTGTCCCAGACAAAGGTAACAGTGACACTGATGATGACAATGAAGATGTGTTTGTGTCGGATTGTCCTATATGCATTTCATCACCAACATCTCAGCAGTCTGCTTCAGACACATGTCCTCTTGGTCTGCATGTGCAGCAAACAAGTGATGAGCATTGTTCCACATCAAGTACCAGTAAGGGGTATACAGCAGAGGACAAGAGAAGCACAGATGACTCTACATCTGCATCAACAGATGAAAAGACTGATGGGAAAGATGAATGTTCTGTTGCTGAAAAGAAATTGCATCTACATTCAGATGGTGATGATCTTCCTGCAGATGAGAGTTCACAAAGCATTGTGGAAGGTAGTCAGAACATATCAAGGACTGTAAAAACTGTTCAGAGTGATGCAAATGAGGGCAACAGTGAATGTATGAAGGAAGAAAAGAAGAATGAATTTTTCATCAGTACGGAGGCTGCTCGCCAGTTTCTTACAAGACAGCTTTCCTGGGTATCTGGCTATGGAAGTGCTGGTGAAGATCTTGTTGAGTGTGCAGAGGCTTCTCTTGCTCTTCCATCTCGTATTATCAAGCAGAATATGTCTAGTGTGGCAAGTCTTGTGTATGAAGGTGTTAAGACAGTTGGTGACAGGGGAGCCATATTATTCCGACACATGAGCGGAGGATCAGAGACAAGTGGTAGTGTACCTGGAGGCCTTGCTGGCTGTGGATCATTTGAGGATTTAAGTGCTGAGGATTTCATTGTAGCTGCACCTAGTATCACATCTAGTCTCAGGTATTGTGTTCATAGCGAACAGACCAATGCTACAGTATGAGTGATCTCTAAACATTCATGTTACAATTTACGGGTCTTAGACAAGGATGGATTCATAGCCCATTGACATTGTAACATTCATAAGTATGACCCAAGGCAATAAATCTGTGTTCAGTGAGACTGGGAAATTACCACTTGAATTTCCTTGTCAGACATATTACCATGCAGATTTAAGGCTGTTAATTATCATTTATTTTTAATGCTCTGCTATCACTTGCAAGTATAAGTAAAAACAGAAGTTGTTTTAAATACCAAGCATATCTGACAGCATAATTAATTTTACTGTTCTGGGTAACCTGTACATTTTATGCCATATTCAACTTGGTAGTCAAATTTTTAGAGGCAAAGAAGTTAACACAAATTTGCTTTGATTGCCTTTAGAGATGGGCATCAGGATAACACAGTAACTGCATACTCATTAACGTGTGCACACCCATGATATCACATGTCAAAGAATTTATTTCTCATACTAGGTTTCAGATGTGTCCTGTTCAGAATTCTTTTTCAACACTTCTCCACCCATCATTTTCTGAAGTGATCCTTTTTTTCATATCTTCTGTTTTGTTTGATGTCCCTTATATTCTGCATGTTGTATAAAGACATTTCTCTGTGAGTCCTTCCTGTACATTTCAAAATGAATGAAGCTAAAACTAAGGTGCTTCTCGTTTCTTAACCTGTTCACACCCAAGCTTCATTTTGTTTTCTACTGTCACCTTGGTTAGTGCAAGCAGATTGGTATGTTATTGTCTAGACAGACTGGGAAATACTGAGTAATAAGAGATGCTCATGTACTCATTCTTTTCTTTTTTATTAACATGCACACTTTACAAACATAATTCCTTGCACATATCCTAGCAGAATTCTACTAAGGTATTCCAGAACTGTATTTCCATACAGTTTATCTTCACGTGGAAATACTTTATAGAGCCATACACTAATGTGACATTGATATATCTATTTTATATTAGAAGTGTGTATTCTGACTGCAGATATATTTTTAATAACATGAATATTTGGTTTTGATGTGTACTGCCTTCATTCTTAGGTGTGAGGAGTCTTTTTGGTCTTCTAGTTGTGGTACCAGTGACCGAGGTGAAGAATCTGAGATTGGTATAGCAGAGCGAGTTGCTGCAATGGCTCGTGAAGGCTCTAGATTGCTGTCAACAGAGCTGTGGTCCTGGGGTGACATCACACATGGGCAGCTTGGAACAGGTGACACAGTTAAGAGAGATCAACCTACCATCATCTCTCGTTTGACTGGAATTGGGGTGTGCAGGATAGCATGTGGGCATGATCATGCACTGGCTGTCTCATTGGATGGCCGTGTGTTTGCTTGGGGCAGAAATGACCACAATCAAGTTTCACATGAGACGCAGACAGACCAAAGCACTCCCCAACAACTCAGTTGTTCTTCAGAGAGGGTGAGGAGCATTGCTGCAGGAGACAGTCATAGTGTGGTCATTACACATGGTGATAATGTGTACTATTTTGGAAGGGGCAGGTAAACAGTCATATAATCATACCAGAGATCAAATTCAAATCACTGAGCTAAGTAATGCAGATTTAGACATAAGAGTAAGGTGCAACTATTTTGTTCAGAGTTCCTTTGAATTAAGAATGAAAACTCTTAGAAGCATCCTTGGACAGTATAAAGCTAATTGTGCAACTATTAAACGTATGGTATGAGTACAGTATTGTAATTTTCTCTTTCAGCAATAAAAGCTTAATAAAGATGGATATTCCTTCACTTTTGGGAACTGAGTCAACGCAGAAACAAATCTTCTCATCAAGACATATCATTGGTTGCCTTAACACAAGTTACCTGACATCAACTGCTGTAAAGGACCTTGCCATTGAGCAGACTTTCTTGGAAGAAATGCTCCTTGTGCACAATTCACTCATCAAGCCATTGCAGAAGAAAGGAGCCCCTGTGCAGGAAACAAATGTTTATGATATGCTCTGTGTTTGTCACAGTGAAATACTTAGCTTCGCATGTCTGAATGTTCAGTCTCTGCGGGAGTACACAGACCACAGAGGCCATGAGAGTGGCATAATAATGATTCAGCATGTCGATGAGTATATTCATGCATACAGGAACTATCTGAGCGCTGTATGTGATGTCATAGCGTTGAGTGGATTTATGCATATAGCTCGCTTAGTTGATGTCCCACAGAAAATGTTTACAGTGTTCCATGAGCACTCAAAGAGAAACAAAAAGTCCCAGGAAGCAGTAGTTTCCTGTGCCTTGCTCCATCCCTTGAAGAGGCTGAAGTCATACAAGAGTACAATTCAGTTACTGATTCATTGTAATAACAAGAAGCACCAAAGCTTGGAGGATAAACAGGCTGTTGAGAGGAAGCTCCGAGATGCTCTTGTCAAGTGGGATCAGCTATATGATGAACAGGAGCAGAAGAGAAATGAAGCTGATATCACAAGACACTTCTGGGAGAGTTCTGGCCGCATAGTGGAGTTACTAAGGTCTCCAGAGAGGCGTCTCATTAGAGAGTCACGGTCACATTCCCTCTCTGTTCTGAACTCAGGCCGCTTTTCTTCACATTGGTTTGTCCTTTTCACAGATGTTTTTGTGCATGTGAGTGGAGGGAACCAGAATGTTCATCCTTTGACCACAGTCTGGGTGGATGCCATCCAGGATACAGATACTGTGCAGGTATGCACTCAGTATCTTACAGTAATCACTATACATATGCTATATGCTAATACAGGGTGATTCATATAGAACCGGCCCAACGAAATGAGGTGTAATATAAAATATACCATACAGATATTAAAGTAATTTACACATATCTTATCTTGGATTGTGTACCGTGATCAGAGCAGGTGTTGAAAGTGTCCGCCATTTTCAAGTAGGCATTAGAAACACTCGCTGTTCAACAGTGTACTCCATGACTGTTGCCTGCCCACTGCAGACACGTTTCGGCATTGTCCTTGACCTTGCAGCATAAGGGCTGCCACTTGCTGGATCATGCGCACACCATTCGACTCAGCACGGCCCACAGATTATTATGTTGTAATTGTGAGCATAACCTGTGGAATTATTAGCAAATTCATCGGGCTGGTTCTATACCATTCACTCCGTATTATAGTGATCATCCATATGCCTATTTTGCTCTCACAGTGTGTTTGCAGAATTATGCTGCTTATGATTAGCTCTATGATTTTATTAGTGAAATAGAAGAAATATTTTGTTTTCATATTTGAATGTACTTTTATACTACTTCAAAAATTCTGAGTCTGGTGTCAGGTTAAGTTTAATGAATATAATTTAATTTATCTTATTTTGTAATGTTGCAAACTGTTTGTGGTTATCTTATTTTGTAATTTTGTAAACTTTGTGTAAAACTTACAAATGATCACTGTATACTGTCCTACAAACTTAGTTTTCATAAGATATAGTTACTTCCATGACATGTTTCTGTCATATGACCATCATCAGATTATACACTAGATGGAACATAAGTGACAGTCTACAAGATGGGAATTGCATAGTAGAAACCATATCCCACAGATAGTTGATGGCAAGAGCTGAAAACATTGAAAAATTTATTTCACAAGCTGCCAACAAAAGTATGAATGTCTACTGGGGCAGTATTAATGACTGAACAAAACCTGTATGTAAAAGGAAAGCAGTGACAAGAATTTCACACAAATACAAATTTTTACATAAATATTGTCACATGTATTAGTGACTATAGACAGGGTTTGGATTGGTGAATAGATTTATTGACCACTTACAGGTTATAACTACAAATAAGTATAACACTGTTGCTGATTTCCACACTACAGATCACTAGGTCACGCCAAGTTTTCTCAGTCTTCACTAGGCATATCATGGCAACAGATTTATAACAGTCTGATTGTAACTACAGTACACATAAAATTTTCAAATGACATGCTAAGTGTTCTTTTCACAGGCTGATTTTCAGGTCTCAGCTGAACTCTCGATTCCACCATCATGTGCCAACTATCTCATTTCTCATCTCTCTTCAACTACCACCTCAAGAGACTGTCTCAGTTCTCTCTCTCAGCTGGCCTGAGGTCCTTGTTATATAGCCTCTGGGTGGATCCAACAGAAAACACTATTTCCATCATTATAGCCCAGCAATACTTCAATTGTTGCTTATGTATTTGTTGCTGTGGGAACCTGCTTACCAAGTCACTGCCTAACAATGAACATCCACTATTCCATCTTTCAGGCGTCATGCCACAATATGGAGACTAATTAACATATTAAACAATGAACTGTAGTGGAGACTGTTCAAAAAGGAATAAAGATTCTACAGTGTCTATCCTTGGGAAAACAGTTTTGATATATATGACTATATAACATTTGTTCGACAGATGTATACCTTTGTGATATTCTTCTCTTTAATGTTTTCATTGCAAGACAGATCAAGCTTGAGATACAGATTAAAATAAGTTCTTATAGTGTGACATATTTGAGTCATGTATCTGCAGATAGCTATAAATTTGCTTGAGACACAGATTAAAATAAGTTCTTATAGTGTGACATATTTGAGTCATGTATCTGCAGATAGCTATAAATTTGCTTGAGACACAGATTAAAATAAGTTCTTATAGTGTGACATATTTGAGTCATGTATCTGCAGATAGCTGTAAATTCATTTATTTAGACCTAAATATTTTTATAAGATAAATACCATGTACATGTCCACCTTATAAGATTTAATGTAATGATCTTGTAAATATTCTATATCAGTTATGTTTTACAGAATGCTATACAGTTAACAATGCCAGAGGAAACGCTAGTGGTACATACTCCAACACCACATGCCAAAATGGAATGGTTCCAGAGTCTGCAAGGGGCAATCAAGAAAAGTCTCCAGAAAAATCATTCCCATGTTCCACCAGCAGTGAGGACTGCAAAGTATGTGTTCACAAAGCACCATTTGTACAAGGATGCCAAATACACAGGTACATAATATTGTAATGTGCCAAGCACATTCAGCAATTTTTTACTCATTATAAATTGCTCTTATCTGGGTTGTGAGTTAGTTGATAAACAGTACATGTAGAAGATCATACTGAGAAAGTCTGCTGAAGTGGTAACACTTCTGACATGTATTCAGGAGATTCCCACTTTAAATCTTAGTTGACACTTCAACTGTACTGAGTAAGTGTTTTCATTGATTTCCTCAGTCCCTCCAGGCAGCTGCTAGGAAGTATCTAAATTTAGTCCACATCTGTTTCATTTCATTATTCACCAACAATCCTAACATTTGATGTCTTGTAACCTGAATTATTGACAATGTCATTAAATAACCCATAAATAAAGAGTTCTGTCTTTTGGGATATAATGTTTGCTACCTGCTTCATGCTGGTTTCTTGCTTGACTTATTCTTTGACCCTGAGAATGGAGGCAGCTTGTTTCTCTGAAATGTCAGTTTACTTTCAACTGATTATATGGCATTGTATCCCAGAAGATAGAACTTTTCATAACCAGAAGTGTGAGAATCTCAAATCCTGCAATCCATAAATAAATATATGGAGAAAATTACAATCTTCCAGGATGTCACACCATATATTTTGGTAGCTAGATAGCTCTCTACCAAACTATACAGCGTCACATCCCAGACCTTAATATCAACTCACCAACATGTAGCAATTCTTGCTGTATAGAGGGAATGTAGATTGAGGGTGTTAGCGAACATGGTTCTAAAAAGAATGTTTGGGTCTAAGAGGGGTTACGTACAGAGTTGGTGTGAAAGAAGAGTTGAACAAGAAGAGCTGTTTGGCATTCAAAACATTGACTCCCAAACCATGATGTTATACAAACTGTGAAATCAGTATTTAGACGCATGTATCAGAAACAGTGTTGCCACTCCCGTGGCACATTGCACAAAGAACTTAGTAGTGTGATTTTTAATTCCAAGCCATAGTACACTTTCTAACTCAGTCCTGTCTTCATATATATGTGTGTGAGCTACTTGTCCAGCGTCACTTCATTCCACTTTCTCTAGTAGTGGAGCACAATATGGTAGCGTGGGAAACGGTGCAGCATACAAAGCTGCCATAGTTTTTGCAGTTGTATCTTGTTTTACAGCATTAACTCATTTTGTGGCATGCAACACAGTGGTGACATGGATTTTGCTTTGAAGCTATGGCAACAGTATAGAGAGGGGTAATGAGGTGCAGAGAACCTTGTTGGTGGGTCAGTTGTTGATCATCTCTCTTCAGTTTTGTTGTCTTTGAAATTAAGTTCTCTGTAAGTTGAATCTGAAATTTCATCCAGGAAATTATGCATACCTTTATTCCCCACCTCCCCCTTTTAGGGGGGTAAAGCAAATAGGTGTTCGAACAACAGATATCAGTCAGATGATGTGAGTGCTTCCAATAACATTTTTTAATTGTTTTATTATCCTGTGGTAGCTGTCAAGTAAGCATCACTCATTTCCAATTTTATCATCTCAGAGTTATAATCACTGACTACTGTAGGCTTTTACACACCTTGACCTCGAACCCTAGTTGGAATCACACTGTTACCAAGTGTGATACTTATAGAACAAACATCTGTTTTTTGCCTTTCTATTTCATCTATATGTAATAATACAAATGCCATCGTGAATGCAGCAATTTATTTGGTTGTAGATCTTTGTCTTTTCTTCCTCTACACTACATGTTTCGGCCGTAATTGGTCATCATCAGGTGTATTTTTCACTACATAGCTGTCACACTGCACACAGTGTATTTCATTATCATCAGTTTGTCTTTGTAGACTGACACATTTTCTTCCTTTTTCAATATTTCCTTCTTTGTAATATCAGCAATAAAGAAAACTCCTTAGCCTGTAGTCTGCAAGCAAACTATACCGACTAAGCGACTGCAGCTTATGGGTAAAGTTAGTGCCAACTTTAGTGGATAGAGGGTGTTGCATGGTCAGCGCAACAGATTCCCATGGCCGTTAGTCTCAGTTTTCTAGACCAAAACTCGTATTTCCTTGAAATAGCTTTGTATCAGGAATATTCTTCTTGTTTTGAAGCAGGGTTTCCAAAGCATAAGGCTTTTGCACAACCCATCATAGAGATAAGCGCTTGAAACTTGTTATCCGTGGTTATACAGTATCCCTGATTTGAAGTGGAGCTATAAGATGTAAAACTACTTTTGAACCATACTGATCATGTCTATGGGGTCATCAAAAATGATATCGTGCCAAAAGTAAATGATAAAATTCCACACATAACTAGATTTGGCTTCACATAATTGAAATTATTTTAGGACATTTTGAGGGAAGTACTAGTATGCCTTCCATGTCAGATGTCCCTTCCATTCCATCAGAGCTCATCTACTGACACATCATGCTGGGATATACAGACTTCTGTATTTGGCATTCAGGTGGTCTACTATGGGTGTGAGTGTATACAACTGTTTGGAACTACATGCCACTTCATCATAGCTTCACTACCAACAGAATGAATTGTGAGCAGAAGATGAAGCCTCTCAGTGAATCCCACCAAAAAATGTAGATGTTTTCAGTATTTTCCTCCTGGAAAAATAGCTTTTGTTGTACAATTTTTTGTAAAGTCTTTGTAACATAAGTAATACTGATACTTATGTTAATTCATCTCCATTCTGATCATTCCAGCGGTAGACCCTACGTCTTAGTTTTAGGTTGGGCATTTTCTAAAAACTCTTCAGCATACCAGTTTGTTTTTCTTCATATTCTGCAATTTCAGGTGTAATTCACAGATCAAAACATTCCTGGATTCTTCTACTAATAAATCAGTCTTCATGCCAAGCTTGCCACTAGACAGAAAACGTGTTCATGCAACTGTTGTCACTGACATATCTACTTTATTAGAGCTGAGTCTTTGTTCACTACTTACTGAAATATTCGCTGTCAGTCACTATCACTACTGCATTCTCAGAAATATCACTATATTCATTATCTTGCAGTGGTGCACATAGTATATCTGCATCATTTGTCCACGTCCTCTTCCTCGTACCTGCCATAGTGTTTGCCGACCAACTTTGAATCCAGGACAACTTTAAAGCACTTAGCACCCTTTATTAGGACTCAGAACTAACTAGGTCTAATAATCTCTCTCTCTCATACGCGCGCACACAGACACACACACTATCCCTGTAATAGGCCATATAGTCCTGTAAGCTTATGAGATCTCAAGGCTTCAACATTTTCTAGACAATCAGCTCACAGATGGCAATACAGTAGAACTTGGTTATAACGTCATCAAAGGGACCTAAAAATAGTGTCGTTATAAACGAATGTCGTTGTAACCGAAATGGGCACTTCCACAGTATCCTTATGTTAGTCACGTAAAAATCTACCAAAACCGATTTCAAATGTTGCATTTTTTAGTGAAATACGTAGTTAAGTACAGACTAACGTAACATTAACGTGGAATTAATATGGATTCTCCATATCGTTTGTACTGTAGAATTGACCAAACTNGCTTATGAGATGTCAAGGCTTCAACATTTTCTAGACAATCAGCTCACAGATGGCAATATATATATATATATATATATATAATTTTTATTTCTGACTGTCATAATGTCTACAGCAGTGGAGTTGAAGAGAAGGCATGACCTGTCAAGACGTCATACTTGCTTGAAAGTTTGAGAAGGTCTCTGCATCATCTAATGTGACACTTATAGCATATCCATCTCCCAAACGATTTGAGATTGAGGCTTTGTCTGGACAACATTATTTCACCATGTCAGTTTTATCAAGTATGTGTTCTTGTAGTATGGAAACCAGTATACTAAACATATATCATCAGTATCATTTTTTCTTTGTTAAGCACCATGGCCAAAAATTCCAGATGAGGCTCAGGGTTTAGTATTTGTTCCTGTGATTTGTCACAATCTGTAAATAGCTCATATAGCACATTGTATTGACAAATGTTTAGGCAACACAGAAAGTACCTTTCTGAAATATCAATATTTCAAGGTGTGTTCAAAATTATAATTACAAAATCATATTTTATGCTGTGCAAAGTGATCAGTTTTACTAGCTCCATCTAGAGGGTTTAGGAACAGGCAATTAGGCTAGTATATCCTGCTTAGTTCAGAATGATTATGATGAGGAAGAGCAGCATTATTTAATAATGGTATTCCAACTGGAAAGTTTATTAAGTAGGTTATAACAGGAAGAATGCAAATAATGAGGTGTAAGAATATCTGAGGAGGCAGTTACAACTAATTTTAAAACACAGTTCAAGTTTCTTCTTTCCAGACAGTCTGAGGAACACTTTTTTTTCCCCCCTTGACACTACAACCCCAGTGGGCCTAGGCCTACTTCCATGAACTTCTCCATTCACTCGGTTTTTCTAGATCTTACACATTCAGTAGGACTCCTTGGGCGGGTGATCAGCTCGTCGCAAGGCCTCTACCTGTACACAAACACAGAATAACGCACACACACAAACTAAACATCCATGCCCTGACTGGGATTCGAACCCATGATCCCGGTTTCCAAGTGAGCAAAGACAGTACATGCCTTAGACCACTTGGCTACACTTTATATAAACATAATCAGGATAGACAAACTTCCAAACAAGATCATTCCAGATATACAGAGCTGAACCATCCATATGTTCACATTTGCTGATATATATATGTATACCACATTGTTCTTATGTTTTATTTAGTAGTTTAATGTGTGTCTGTAGGCCGGTGGTACAGTGGCAAACTTCAAGGTCCTGGTAAACTGGAGTGGCCAGATGGGAAAGTGTATGTGGGCCAATTTCAGAACAGTCAGATGAATGGGATTGGGCGAATGGAAAATCCAGGCATCAGTACATACGAAGGGCAGTGGAAGGATGGACAGCAGGATGGCTACGGGATAATGAAGTAAAATTACAGATTTTAATAAATAGTTTTAATCCTTTAAAGACACAACATATATGATACTATTCATGGCAGCAGTGTGGGAAATTTAAATGTTTAGCTAATAAAGAGCTAGAAATTAAATCCTTTAATTGTCTCTACGGATCCATTTGTTAAGATTCACCATAGCTTAATATTTTTTAAGATACTGCATTCTAACAAAAAGTATTTTGAATAATTATAAACAGAGCAGTAATATGTATATAAACAAACAAAGTCCNGTTCCAGACCCATTACCTCTCAGAAAATCTGGTAGCGCCAGGAATCGAACCTGGATCTCTGGATCTGTAGCCAGGAACTCTGGCCACTAGACCACAGAGTGGGGGTCCGATGCTTCTAGGTGTTTGATTTCAATTTCTTGATGCATACACACAATAATATGTATATATACATTATTTCAATAATGATTTTAGTTGTCCCTGTGCTTAGTTTTTAAGCACTGCACAGGAAGACGTGATGGAATGGAGGCATAGCTCTACCATTCTTGACCTTGATACTAGATGGAGGTGATAAGTCAGATTCAGGCCCCTGCTGCTTTACCCCTGGTGAAAGAGCGTCTGGTGCCCATTGGATGGGAGGCTGAGTGGGTCTGAGAACCAGTCTGGACGTTATGGAGAAGAAAAAATCTTGCACTGCTGGTTTACAGTTTTAAAATTCAAGCAAAATCATATCTATAGAAATTACAAGAAGTTTATTAACTGATGAGTTATGTAACAGGAAATACATTTTGCCTCTGAAGTTATCAAACTGGGAACAGTGCTTTTTCTTCCTAGCATGATGCTGTGTTACCGTCAACTGTTTATACATCATATGTCAGTCATTTGTGCTTTCACTTCTTTTGGTAGACACAATCTATGATATGAAGTGTTTGTTGAGGTAACACCACAGGTGCTTGACCCATTGTTTTGAATTTCATTTGAGCAAATCACGTTGTATACAGAAACATAGCAATTACCATTGCATTTCAAAAGGAAATTTCAGTAATGCATCTCTCAGTGATTTAATCTGAAACATGGATAGATAAGCAAATGAAGTCTCACTTTTCACAATAGTAACATCATCTTGTAATGTGAATCAGACAGCCTACAAGTTATCTTGAAACACTTCATGAGTTTGCTCCCACATTAGCTATAAATTACAACTATTAAGTGTTCAGGATAGAACTACAAGTTGGAAGAAAATGTTTCACAAAAGAGATTTTTCTCTTTTCCATATGATCAAACAGGCTCTGGTGCATACCCAGCCCCATATACTATGGATACCAGGGATGTTTTACCTGGGAGTATAGTGACAGGAGTGTGAAGCTCACTAAGCACTTCCACATAGTACTGAGGTTAAGAATCATGGGGCTATGCCTCCACTCCCCTATTCATCTTCATGGCATTGGTGCTTGCTTAATAAATAATTAATAACAATTTCATCTTTCTGCCTTACTAGAAGGGTTCTTTAGGGGATTAAAGATTATTTCTGTTGTCCCCATTTTCAGATGGCAGTCTGAATTCTTGAACTTTAGAAATTAGAAGAAAATTGATAACAGCTGATAAATGTACATGGCTGATTTTTGCCCCTTGTTATGCAACTTATGTGAAATATTTTATCAGGTACACAAATGGTGATGTATATGAAGGTCACTTCAAAGATGGTGTTGCTCATGGACATGGATTACAGAAACAAGGGCACTTCATGGCATCTGTGGCATCTGTTTACATTGGAGAATGGGTTAATGGTGTGAAACAAGGCTATGGTGTCATGGATGATATTGTGACTGGTATGCTTCTGTTAAATAAAATTTGTGTTGATTTAATGTACTCATACTTGTCTTATCCCTTTGAGATATTTATTATTCAGTTTGAAAACTTTTGTCATCCTGTGTACTTTCCAAATCAGGATATAGAGAACAAGTATTTTTCTTTCTAACATTTGCTGTTATATAGGTTTGAAAAGTGGTCTATTACTTTGCGGTGAGAACATAAATTAGAAGTGTTTGAAAATGAATGCTCTGAATGTAAGAAAGGTGAAATAAGTGCCTGTTCAGGATATAAGACATTGAACCATGTGATTTATACAGGTCACCCAGTAATGTCATAATAGTGAAATTTGAGATGCTGAGCTTGTGGCCAGGATGGGGCAGCAGGGAATGCGTATAGAATTTTTGTGGAGAAACCTCTTAATTGCTGCTTCCTAGGGAGACCAAGAAGAAGATGTAAGATTAAGAGTGAGATGAAACTTTGGGGGATAAGAGAGTGAGGATTGGAGACAGGCAGAATCCCTTCAGGATCATGCCATGGGACTGTGGTACTAGCAGTGTCAAGTCTTTGAGTACTCTTCACAAATTTAATCAGTAACATATAATTTTTGTATTGTAGACTAGTGTGCTGGTAGTCTGATTTTTCCATACATTTTTTCTACAGACTGGAACCTCTGTAATATTTTCTGCACTGGATCGAAAACAAGTATTATATTAACTAAGTAAATGTGGTAGCAAAGATATGCATTCAGTACAATTTATATAAATGATGTATTTCAATAAACTCTTTACCGTTTGGAACTGTAACAGTTTGGCCGTTAGTGAAACTAAAGAGTAATACTGTAAGTCATATTATCCACACTACTACAAAGGCAGCCACTTTTCACTGAGCATTTTATGTGATGGTAAGTCTGATGTATCTGCAATATGTTTAATAAAATTAAACAAGTAATGCAAATCTCTGGTGACCTTGATTTGGACCGTGGTCAGGTCATATGGGATTTGTGGTGGACAAGGAGGCATTGAGTAGGTTTTCTCCAAGTACTTCAGTTTCCCCTGTCAGTTTTTATTCCTTGAAGTGCTCCGTAGTCTTCAGTTGGCCTGTCCTTGGCACTGTATAGCCTCAGTGCTGGCAGTGTTGTTAAATAACAACGGAAACAAATACAAATCTTACAAGTTCATCGTTTCCAGCACAGCCCACCTGTTTTTCAGCATACAATTAACAGCCAGTTATCTAATATCCAAGCATCTGGAATTCTTATCCACTGGAAAAAATTTCAAAGAAAATTTATTATTTATTATGCAGTTACTCATAAACTTCTTTACAATGCAGATATATTCACCTGCCACATTATAGTTTCCCCAGCTGCTATAACAGTACCATCCATCATCCTCCCTCATTCAGGTGTCATTACAGTTTAGGTTAGTTGAATATGTGTTTGGATTATAATACATGTATCCAAGGTCTTTCAGTATTCAATCCAGTATGTTACCTAGGAAGACTTCCATGCAAAGAGCTAAAGTGAAAACATGATTGACTTTGTACTGAGTTTATGAAACAGCTTTCCTCATGTAACTGGAAGTCACATGACCAGCAAACCCCATTCTCCATACATGCCAGAGAACAAGGAGTTTGTTATACATGGTTCTCATTGGGGTCAGAGATAAATGTTTTCAGCTAGGCAGCAAACTTTTTGTGCACCATCTCCATTTCATGGTTCCTGTCAAAACAACAGCCGTTTAAAGCATTTCTGAGTGGTGGCAATAAATGATAGTTCAAGGGGTGAAAATCAAGGTTTGACAGTGAATGGTTGCATTCCCAGTGTATTTAAATGTACGTAGAACTGTAGATGTCAGTCAGATACAGTGTTCATTGTAAAATGATTAGAAGGTTGTGTTATTCAATGACTGTAATTTTCTGTCATCAGATCAGGGTTGTATGGTGAATGTTTTAGGGTTTCATTGCGTAGCTGCAGGAGTGTTGTGTGGGCACCAGTATGAGGATGGTCAGTGCCATGTAACAGCACACTTGTGACACTGGCCTCGGTGTTTACTTCAAATCACCGGCTTCAGCTTGTCACATAGGATCTCATTGTAATGCTTATGCTTATCCCCACACTCCTTTCCTGATAATGATCAAAGACTGGTTCTTGTATTACCTTTCCTACTGTTGGCTGAGATTTGACCTTTTTAATGGGGGACATCAGGTGTTCTGGTAACTCCTTTCCAGATCATAATGGTGAATTCTTATTTTATTACCAGTGACACAGTGGCTCAGAAAGGGTCACATTCCTCATGATACTGGCGTAACAGGTGGCTATATATGCCAAAACAGTTATGCCTTTGTTATTATATGAGTTGTTTAGGAACCCATCTTGCACATACTCTAAGAAAGTAAAGTCTGTGGTGACGATTTCATAGGCTGGGCCATAATAGATGTAGCCATTAATGTGGATGGATACTTCTTGGGCCACTTTTGGACATGTAAGTCCACACAAGCTTTGCTGCAGCAAAACACTGTCACCATACTGTGCTGATAGTCTTTGATGCATTTATTCACCTCTGACACATTCAACCCCCCCCCACATACATTACATTCTGCTGCTATTTTCTGCATATAGTGAGTGAAGCAACCATGTCGACAACATTAGTGGTTCAAGACAACCACATGGTTGATATAAATATATCACTACACCAACAGGAAGATTCTGTGTTTGGGGTGTGTGCATATTCAGCAGTGGGGCCAGTTTCAAAAGAAAGAACACACTGCAGATATGTTTTGACTTACCTGCATATTTAATACCCTTTGTGTATGTCCTCCCAACCCAGCTCAGATAGTTGCCAGTAACAAGGACTATCTTTCTTAGAGTTCTCAACTCTAGGCATTTCCTGCCTCTCCTTGTTTTATGAAAGCCTGAAGGTGAACACAGAGCCAGCCTCTGAAACATTACAGTCATAATCTCGACTACAAACAATGGATGATATTCAGGGAACATCCTTACATCATGGTATTAGACAAAACTTTGTCAGTAAATAAGTGCATCTAAGTTGCTTTGAACTTGTAATCATGTTCAGTATGCATGCAAAACATTGAAGGTTACACAACACAGTTTTTTCTTCTATGAAACATTTAAGATTACAACAGATTTACAGTCTGTTTGCAACGTAGTCAGAATGATTCAAGATGTTAATGGAACTGACTGCAGAAAATGTGTCTTGGGGAAACAAGGAAGTCTCTGTAATCAGTGTACTCTTACTTGAGATTAAGGTAATGGATACAAGAACCTGAGAAGTCCATTTCTACAAATTATAAGATGGGAAGTACAGGTACTTCTAATTTATGTGACAGTAATGTTAAAAAGAAAGTCCCAGAGGTTGAAATCAAACTGGCTGGGCCAAACTTTCCCTTCTCTCCTCACATTTATCCTCTACCCCCACACATGACTCTACTCCCCTTTTTCATTTCTCTGAATTGGCCTGCAAGCAGTTCATATTAAAAAAGTAAGTGCTGTTAACTGAAATTGAACTAAATTTGTTGAGCACATCAAAATTCATATTTTTCAAACTCACATATATAAAGGAGTTCCTATACAACTTTCTAAAGTGTAGCAGAGTATTATATTTAATTAACCTAATAATTTCTTTCTTCCATAGAGATTATTAGGTCCTTTTTGCATGTTTACAAAAAGTTTTGTGTTTATATTGTAAAAGTGAACACTCTTTGTTCTTGAAAATATATCTTTAGTTAATAAGGGATTACGAAATTTACATTTTTGGTTAACTTGAACAAATATGAAACTTTCAGTTCTTTAAAAAAAAATCACCTGAATTATGTCAGGTTTTATTTAATTTCCTTCCTTGTGCCCATATTTAAAATATTTTACAAAGTTCTTAATTAGATTTTTATACATTTATTGCTTTTACAGGCGAAAAATATCTAGGATATTGGAGCAATAACATGAAGCATGGTTGTGGTCTGATCGTTACTCTTGATGGCATCTACTATGAAGGTGTCTTCACACAGGATGTCCTTACAGTAAGTCTTTTACATGTGTATTCATAAACTGATTACTAGGGTTGTTTCATTATGTATTCTTTGCACACAGTGAACATATAACCCCTCATGCCTACATATCAGCATGTTTCATCCCCAAAACTGAGAAATGAGAGTTGCTGGGTGGTGACAGGGAGAGGGTTAAACCTGTCAGTTGAATTTAATTTTATTTTATGTTAGTGCATTGGCTTATACTTTCATTCATTCATTCATTATTAGAGGGATGGGTTTCCCCGTGCACCGCGACCAATTGTTCATCTATTGTACGTCCCCCTTTGATATTCTACCAGTCGCTATACCCTTCTGGTACTGGTGCTCGCTATCAGCCCCATTCAGCCAGCGAATTCGGCCCCTCTACTGGCAGTGGTACCCGATACTTCCCCCATCTACCGGAGGCATTGGAAACTACTTGGGCAGAAAACTTTTTACCTAATTTTGCTCAGAGGTCTCCTAGAGACATGAGGATCTTTTACGTGCTGTAAATCTACGACATGGGACCCACGGCTTAAAGTCCCTCCTGGAGGACTTGTTCCCTGAATTTTTTCGCCCTTAAAAATTCCACAACCTCCACCGGGTTTGAACCCGCGTACCTTGAGTCATGAGGTGGGAACGTTACCCCTAGACTATGGAGGCTGCTGGCTGTACTTTACTTGAAGTTCAAAATAAACTTATTCAGTTTCCTCAAAAATGTTTCATCATGTACAAGCAACTTCTACATTCTATAAAATATAGATCACAATATATCTGTATTTCAGACATAGTTCAGTATGGTGAATATTTAACAAAATGCAAGAAAAGCAATTTGTGACTTAGTAATGTGATGCCCATAGTGCACTTAGATTTGTAACATATTTTATCTACACTAAACAGCTGAGTGAATGGGTGGCTTTATATGTGCTTCACTGTCAGAGGCTGTTTGCACCAGGATATGTTGTGGAGGTCCAAATCTTCTGGTTGTTTGATTTCAGTTTCCTCATTCCAAGCTCAGTGAGGCATGGAAGATTGCAAAGAATGCATGTGAAGAATTCTCCAGTGGAGTATGCATCTCCAGTCTTCTTTTAGACTCAGTCAAATAATATCGTTCATGCTGTTAATATCACTATGTTAGAAGCCGGAAGGTTGCAAGATCAAATCCCGATGAGGTGGATTTTTTCAATTTACCTAATCCTTCCAGCCGCAATATGACCCTGGGGGCAACTCAGCCTCTAACAGAAATGAGTACCAAGAATATTCTTGGGGGTAGAGGGCGGCTGGCGCGTTAGGCTGACAACCTTACAGCCATCTGTGAGCTGATTGTCTAGAAAATTTGGGAACCTCAACATCTCAAAACCCTATGGGTTTCCACAGCCTGTTACAGGGATACCTTTACTTTTTACTTATGCTGTTAATATTACAGCAAAATATGGTTTAGTAAATGACCTAAAGCAGTGTTTCTCAACCGCCAGGCTACGGCCCAGTACGAGGCCCTGGCATCAATTGTGCCAGACCTTCATCTTATGAAAAAGTAATTTACCGGGCTGCAGTCTCACAAAGGTTGAGAACCACTGAACTAAAGAATTAAACTTCTGTAGTTTTGTATAGCCTAATGACTGTGTAATAAAGAGCTGTGTGAGATTGGAGGTTCTTACAGCAGTGACAAAATTACTGGCTTTCAGGATTTGACACTGTCTAGTTAGGTAGATATTTAAAAATGCTCCAGAGGAACATCAGGAAACATCTACCAGACCATACGGTGTCATATCACAGAAGTCAGTAATCTTCTAGATTTCGGTGTACATGTGGAAATAGAATTGATGTTCAGTTTAAACTTCCATGAACAGTGAGTCTGTCTTACCAGGGGCATGGTATTATGGTTTTTGAAGATGGAACACACTATGAAGGGGAATTCCGAGCAGCAGGTGTGTTTAGTGGAAAAGGAACTCTAATTTTCAACAGTGGTGATCGCATAGAAGGTGCATTGCATGGTGCATGGAATGAAGGTGTCAAAATAACTGGAACCCTGCATAAAAACACAGCCACTCCTCCAAATCAGCTCAACACGAAACCAAGGTACCTTCTTCGAAATTTAAAGTACTTACATGTGGTAAGTAGGCTGGCAAGGAAATAAATACATATAGTGATCTGTCNGTCACACTTCCTTGAGAGCTACAGAAGCAGTGATCTGCCCGCACAGAGGAATGTTGGGTCAGCTTTTCTGTGAAGAAGCTTCCACTCTGTTTGGCTGACCAAGTCACAAACAGTCTTACCTACATGTAAACGAAATCGAACCCAGTGCCATGATGAAGGGTTTTATTGTTCAGAGCCAACAACTGGACCTCTGACTTGAACTTGCGTGGGTTTGTTTTGGTTTCAAACTCAAGGTCTAACCGTCAGCACTTCTAAAGTGAGCACGTGTCTTGCATCCAGTATACTGGACTTTCGGCATCTTCGAGGTCACAGGTACCGTCCGGTATACCGGACTTTCGGTCGTTAAAGGTTAATATGTGGTAGCCAACAGTATTTGTAATTTGGTGTCATCACTATCATACATGTTATCACATCAGTGAATTCTGTCCAGTAAAATGTTAGTGTAGTCCAGATTTTGTGTAACTGTAGGGCAATAATAACTTTATGTTTCTAAAGTAACCTGTTTTCCATTTACATGTACTACAGCTCATTTGGAAAATTGTGCGTTGCTGCAAATCAGAAATGGATGGCCATTTTTCGACAGTGCTACCAGCAGTTAGGTATGCCAGAGCCAATGGGTACAAAGGGTGCTAAAACAAATGTAGAGCTTCAGAAGGTGTGGGAGAAAGTTGCAGTGGTTATCAACAACTCGCAGCAGGAGCGGGGAATTCCATCATCTGACCAGCTGGACACTATACCACAGTTTGGCAGAGACAGACTGGACAAGGAGTCATACCAAGAACTACGTTTATATCTAACGAAGGTGTGCAGTGGGAATTAGTAGTCTAATAATGAGTTATGAGTGTGTTATGTATATGTTATGAAATTATGCACTAAAAGAGAAATACAGTATTCAGGATCATAAGGCTGTTACAGATAAAATGTTGAAGATATCCCTTTATCATGGTTTCCTCAGACCAGTACTAACGTATTAGAACTGTTTGTGGCAAATTAGTGTCAAACATGTGTTTAAAATCTGCATATCTTCAAAGAAGTTTTTGAATGCTTTACGACTAGAATATCCAGATCAGAAGATAAACTATTACATAACATTTTTACAGACTATATAAAAAACTGGGTGGTTGTGGGTTCAAGTCCTGATGAGGTCATTCGATTTTTTCAGTTGACCTAATCCTTCCAGCCGCACTAGGCCTTGGGGTTTACTCAGCCTCTAGCAGAAATGAGTACCAGGAATTAATTAATTTTCCTGAGGAGTAAAGCACGGCCAGCACGTAAGGCTTACAACCTTACCAACATCTTTGAGCTGATTGTCTAGATAGTGTGGGACCCTCAAGTCTCACAACCCTATGGGCCATCACAGCCTGGTACACAGATAGCTTTACTTTTTTTTTTTTACTGTTTTACAGATACTGCAATTTCATTCATTAAGGAAACATGGTACTATGACTGGAAAAGCATGTTACTGGTATATAATGACAAAAGGGATATTTTAATACGCACCCTTTCATTTGCTTAATGTTTGGACATGCATCTGTAACCTCAGTACTAGATGAATGTAAGTGGTCAGCTTCATCCTCTGGATGATTTACCCTTGAGGAAAAGTTTCTCAGTGGGCAGTATTTTCATAAATAAGAAGCTGGTAGAAGAACAGGAAATTAGAACTGATTTGTATCTTTTTGCCATGTTATTGGACAGCTGGACTCTGTTCTCTGTAGGAAGTAATGAGAAAATATGTATGAAAGAGTATTTCATGACATACAGTCAGTGTTGTAGTGTAAATACAGTGATAGTGAATCATCTAAAAGTAAGTAAAGCTATCCCTGTAACTGACCATGAAGGTCCATAGGGTTGTGAGACGTTGAGGGTCCCACATTATCTAGACAATCGGATCAAAGATGGCGGTAAGTTTGTCAGCCTTACGCGTCAGCCACGCTTTACTCCCCAGGAAAATTATTTAATTAATTCCTGGTACTCATTTCTGTTTGAGGCTGAGTCGACCCCAGGGCTATAGTGTGGCTGGAAGTATTAGGTCAATTGAACAAAATCCAATGACCTCATTGGGACTTGAACCCATGACCTTCCAGCGTGTAGCATAGCCCCTCAACCAACTACGCTACTCACCACTGAATTCAGATGACCCTAATTTTTGGTTGTTATTATTATAAAAAATGCATAAATAAAATGCTGAAAGTTTGCAGTAGAGTTGTAACCTGTGTTTCATATAGGCATTTGAGAGTCAGCATCATCCTCTGGGAAGACTGTTGGCTGAAGTGACAGCAGCATACACAGCAACATATGGTGGTGTTCGTGTTCATCCCCTCCTGCTAAGTCATGCTGTTGCCGAACTTCATTCAATCACGGCACGCATGTATGAGGTTGTTCGAGCTTTATTTCCTGCTCTTCCAGTGCTTGGCCAGGAGTTGCGACTTGTGGAAAGTCAGGAAGCTGAGCTAGAGAGGTGAGTTGACCCTGAAATTATTTGTTATCAGCTCATTACTTCATTTGTGTATCTCTTGATGGCTGACTTGCTTACATTTAATTTGTACTTAATTTGAGAAAGTAAATGGTGATGTGTTATGTCTGTGTATGTGTGTATTCACCATTTATAAAATTACTATCTCCAAAAATACCAACATAACAAATTTTTGGGCGGAAGCAAGATGTAAGATTTGATATTTTTTATCATGATAGGTCCTTAAATTATATGCTCTCCTGTTGTGAAAAATTGTCTAACCTTTGCAATTTATTGCCCGAGAAGTGATAACATAAACATAGGTCTACTAATATAGTGCAGCATGTTCATGTCATGAGTCATAGCTTGTTCACGGCTCATATTTCATGTTCAAGAGGTTGATATTGTAACATCGACCTCAAAACAAACAACAAAACAACATTCACTGTTACGCAACAGATTCTTGAGCAGTTGAGACTTCTACAATGTTACAATGTAAATATTTATGAAAATAATGTCATTATATATCTTTTTGTACTTTAAAACACTGTTATTTATTTTTATGGTTCCTGTATTCACATGACATCACAAATCTCATGAGAAGGCAGTGAAAAATGGATTAGTTTCAAGGTACTGAAATGGTCATGTTGCAGTGAAGTGGTGAGTGCTGCAGCATTGCTACATCCATTTTTGCTGCCAAGAGTGCATTCAGCTTTATTTGTGCTGTATGCACTGCACAACAAGGAGGAGGATGATGCATACTGGAAGCGTCTCCTTAAATGGAATAAACAACCCGATATTACTCTCATGGCATTCCTTGGCATTGATCAGTAAGTAACATGTGTAGTGTAGAATTATGTGTATGCTAAATTCTGACCACATGAATTTTAGGTTAGTTCCATTTCTTGCATACCATGGTGGTGCAAGATACAGTTTCTTTTTTTCTTGTGGCGCTACAGCCCCAATTTTGGTCTAGGCCTACCTCCATGAAACTCTCAGTTTCACTTCAGTTTACTAGATCTTAGACATTTGGCAGGACTCCTTGAGTGGGTGATCAGCTCATTGCAAGGCCTCTACCTGTACACAAACAGAAAAACGCATGTACACAAACACTAAACATACATGCCCTGAGTAGGATTCGAACCCATGATCCTGGCTTCCGAGTGAGCAAAGACAGTGCATGCCTTAGACTGTTCGGCTACTGTGACTGGCTGCAAGATACAGTTTACTACTTACAAAACCATCAACAAGCATGTAATTAGCCCTAATAGTCTCAAGATTGATGTCAACTGTGGTGAACCTCCACATCCTCTATCTACTGTTATAAGCAGTTATAACCTCCCACTAGTGACAGTTTTGAATGCTGGAGATAACAGGAAGTATGACTGTGCATTTGCAGTTACTGTTTTGTCATAGTAACTGCAAATTCAGTAAATGTTGCCTCTTTTTTCATGTTAATTTTTTCCATAATGCTTTAGAAATATTAAAATGTACTACTGTGCCTTAATTTAATGTTTTCCTATATATAATATTAAATTTCAGTAGTTCCAGATCAGTAATTTCATTGTTAAATTTCTTCTGTACCTCAAACATCAAGCAATGTTAACTCCACTATAAATATTTTCAGAGTTAAAATACTGACACAATCTGAATCACACGATAAAATGAATATAAATGGATAATTAATTTAATAAAACACATCAGTCATTAGATATCAATTTGGCCTAATTTTGGGCAGGCACAATATTTCTGTGGCAGTAAGTTAATACATAGAGATACTGGGTTTTCGGACTTTGTCCATCATCCGGATTCTAAATAACTAAGAAAATACACAACGTTTTGGAAACTGGATCTGTTTCCGTCCTCAGGTGAGGGAAGATACCTACTCTGTTGGGTCCCTTAGAAAGAGCTAGCCTCAATCACTGGACCTGAGGACGGAAACAGATCCAGTTTCCGAAACATTGTGTTCTTTCTTAGTTATTTAGAATCCAGACGGTGGACAAAGTCTGAAAACCCAGTATCTCTGTGTGTTATCCAGCATCATCAGAACCGTACAGTATCTACAGTAAGTTAATAGTTAGGCCACGCCATATCTAAAAACGGTTAGTCGCTGGCTTCCCACCGCGGTGGTCCGGGTTCGATCCCTGGTCTGGTCAAGTGGGATTTGTGGTGGTCAAAGTGGCGCTGGGGCAGGTTTTCTCCGAGTACTTAGATTTCCCCTGCCAATCTTCATTCCACCAATTGCTCCACAATCACCCTCACCTATCATCTAGGGCTGGTACAATAGGCCAGAAGTGGCCGCAGTACAAGGAACTTAGTCCCACCCCACTATCAATAAAAAAAAGTTAATAGTTGGATTTCTGTTGCAAATACTATCACATGTCCACACATTTTATACCAGTCTATGTTTTTTTGAGATTTAATTTATAATTAGTGACTATGCTTTTGAGTTACTTTTGGAATAATTTAATGTTTCCATTCAGACAGAATATTTGAAGTGGAACATTTACGTTGGAAATATTGCCATGCTAATCCATGGACTTGTCAGTGATGAAGTACTAGACTGTAGCCATATATGACCAGATTTGTGGGTATACAGTAATCCCATATAAGGTCCATTATAATGACTGAGTCTCATAACAAACAGTAACTTTATAGTGTTACTAATATTTGGTTGGATGTCATATTTTTTTAACTTTAAAATGCATTGACCTGTTTTTATGGAACATGGTAAACATTTTTACGATAAATAGAATTTAAGTATGAAATTTAATTAAGGTTAGCTGTATCTCAGTCACAGAAATAGAACAGAAACTATGTGAAATGTATATTTACATCCTGATCTTATGATTATTGGTGAGCACTTACAGATTAGCACATGAAATTTGGTATGTTGAGAGATTATAAATGCAACTACAAGAGTTGATGAAACATGTGTTTTCATATTTGGAAGCTCCAGTGGCATACATTTCTTGAGGTTTTGTTTCGCAGAGAAATTTGAAATAGCCTTAGTTTGTTTTGCCTGCATATCTGGTACAATGAAATCTCAATATAAGGTTTTGTGGCTGGACTTAACTCTTATGACAACCCCACAACTGGAAGACCACAATTTCTGTTGCTCCTCAGTTGAGTCAATAAAGCATGTTATCTATCCCAGGGAATATTATGTGTGGAACCTTAATGACACCAAAGCAGGATGACCGCGTGATGGTAGATGATGGGAACACAAACACAACACTGGATATTTGATGGATTAATACTGATTAATATTCAGGTTGTGTCTTCACTTTTACAATTGCAGGTATGCTGACATAAGATTACAGTTTAATTATATACTCAGTAGCAACTGTCATGAAGTTGGATAGAATGTGGTATTTAATGTTCAGCTGATATCTTATGTTGGTTTGTAATTAAATAATTCAAACACTGAATTTACACATTTGGTTGGTCCCTTGTCACCACGGCGTGGTGTGTCCTCATGTTGCAGATGGAGGAGACAGCCTCCAGATATGGAGGGTAGCTGTGAACCTATTGAATAAGCAGTTGTGGACAGCCGATAAGGGGTGGTCCTCCAGCTTTGGGGTTGGGCATGAGGTTAACTGTTTGTAACTGTAAAAAAATAAGCTTCTTACAGAATTTCACAAAGAGCCTCAGACCTAGATAGATTTTTTTGGATAAATGACCTAAGCTAAAGAAAATGGACAAGAGATTTGGTAAGAAGTCTGTATATGGCAGGTTCACTCATGACAGTTGCAAAAGAAATATCAAAATATAAGTTAGATTTAATGGGAGTTGAAGAGATCAGATGGAACAGAGGTGGCACCAAACCAGCAGGCAAATATACATTTTTCTCTGGAAACAGGAATGAAAACCATGAATATGGTAGGTTTTTTTCATAATAAGAGAAACCTATCAGCAGTTAAGAGTTTGTTAGTGATAGGATGTTGTACGTAGTACTAAGATGTGACTGGTGTGATATTGTTCTGAATGTTCATGCCCCAACAGAGGAGAAAATTGATGTAAAGGACAGGTTCTATGAAGAACTAGAACATGTATTCAATAAATTCAGTAAGCACCATATAAAAATTTTGTTAGGAGATTTCAATGCAAGGAAGACATTTTCAAACCAACAATTTGGCATGAGAGTTTACATGAAATTATTAATGATAATAGAGTTAGTAGTAAACTTGGCCACATTAAAAAATCTGACTGTCAAGAGTATAATGCTCCCACATCATAACATCCATAAATTTACTTGGACATCTCCAGCTGGGAAGACTCACAGTCAAATTGACCATATTTTTATAGACAGGAGACAGCATTCAAATGCACTTCATGTACCACTGTTCAGGGCAGCAGATTGTGAGACTGACCGCTATCTGGTGGTGGAAAACATTAGGGAGAGACTGAAAATGAGTAAAAGATAACACAGAGATTACAAATGGAGAGGTTCAATCTCAGTAAATTAAATGAGGTAGAGGGGTAAACAGCAGTAGCGTGTTGAAATTTAAAATAGGTTTGGAGAACTTACACTCTGCGGTTGATATTAACATAGCCTGGGAAACTATTAGGAAGAATATTAAAATATCAGCCAAAGAGAGAGTAGGTTAGTATGAATTGAAGAAGCATAAGCCATTGTTTGATGAAGGGTGCTCAGAATTATTAGATGAAAGGAAACAAGCCAAATTGCAGTGGTTAGAGGATCCAGTTAAAATAAATGGGGATATACTTAACAATATAAGACTTGAAGCCAGCAGGCATTTCAGAAATAAAAAAAGGGACTATCTGAAAGACAAAATTAATGAGCTTGCAGCAAACAGTAAGAACAAGAAGATTAGAGACCTATATACTGAAATAAATGAATTTAAGAGGAGTTTTCAACTTAGAGGTAACATAGTAAAAGATGAGAATAGTGATCTGCTTACAGATTCCCAAAACATTTTGAATAGGTGGAAGAGCTGCTACTCTGTTATTGAATGTACATAGAGTTGTGATGTTAGACAGATAGAAATACATGTAGCTGAGCTCTTAATACCTGATCCCTAGTCCTTTTGACTTTGAAATTGCTATTGCAAAGTTGAAAATGTATAAATCACCATGTAGTGATCAAATTCTGGAAGAAATGTTTCAAATAGGGGGTGCAACATTATGATCTGAGTTCCATAAGCTCAATAAATCTGTTTTGAATAAGAAAGAATTGCCTGATCAGTGGAAGGAGTCTATTATTGTTACCAATTCACAAAAAGGGCGATAGACTGAGACTGATCGTGTTCGAGAGCAGGGTGCTGAGGAGAATGTTTGGACAGGAGGTTTGAGGAAACTCCATAATTATGAGCTTCATAACTTGTACTTTTCACCAAGTATAATAAAATGATCAAGTCAGTGAGGGTAAGATAGGCAGGGCGAGTAGCATGAATGCAGGAGAAGAGGACTGTATATAAGATACTGGTGGGAAAGCCAGAAGGAAAGAGACCACTAGGAAGGTCGAAACATAGGTGGGTGGATAATGTTAAAATGGATCTTAGGGAGATAGGATGGGATAGTATGGACTGAATCAATCTGGCTTAGGGTAGGGACCAGAGTAGGCTCTTGTGAACACAGTAATGAACCTTCAGTTTCCATAAATTGCTGGGAAGTTCTTAAGTAGCTATGCAGTTGGTGGCTTCTCAAGAAGGGCTCTGTTCCATGAAGTTAATGAAGCAGTGAATTTAGAAAGAAACATTTTTTTTTAGCTGATTAAAAATGTGTCTTCCAACAGTCTGCACAAAACTTGTTGAGTTGCACTGAATATACATATATACGTATTTGTGAAGTTCAGATATAAAGCAGCATACAGACACAGTGTATTATTACAGAGAATGCATCCTTGTATAGCAGGCAATTGTTGAAGCTCCATTATGTGATTAACCATAAATAGGAATCGAATCCAAGGCCCGAGATTGGCTACTCACAACAGTCCCACATTGATTTTTGCTCTGGTAACTTAACAGTAAGGTGGAAGGACAACACATCTCATGGGTTGCTCTGCATTTCTGAAGTGGGGAGTCTGTAGTACACATCTGGCACATGGAAAAGATTAATCCTTCCAGCCAGTGTGTCTTCACACATGTTTTAGGGTGGTCTAGACTGACCACATGTGGTCCTAAAAATAGAACTTGTTTTCCATGGCACTGAAAAGGTTTTTCTTAACAGCAGTGCAGAAAATGTATTTTCTGTTAACAAAAGGCTTCTGTTCACCCTTCCCAGCTGTGCAGAAGCAAAAGATTTGGTAAATATATAATTACGTCTGCATTTTACCATCAGCCATTAATTATCCCATTACCTTAGGTCACCAGGTTGCAAGTTTCGGGACCTAACTGCCATAGCTTTTCTTGGGGAGCATGGATGGGTGAACACTAGACTGAGGAAAATCTAAATTTTAAGAAATTTAACAGAGGTTATTGACCTGGGATCTCTGAAATTGAACATTAAATCAGGGACAACCTTAAATCAAGGAGTTGTGCTGGATTAACCATTTGAAGTAGAATTTAAAATATCAGGTTTGATATTAGAGCGCTTGTGCACTTTAAGTCTTATACTTCCAGGCATTAATATAAATGTGATGTTATGTTTTGCGGTAGAAAGTTCTGGATGGTGCCTCACCATCATCTGACTCGCGAGCCTCCATTCTCTCCACTTGAAGATCATCTGTTCAATAATGCAGTGGAAATGCTGCAGCAACTCAAGACAACATTTTCACCCCTGGAGAAGTTACTAGTCATACGAAGGACTTTTGAGCAAATGACAAGAGTAAGTGTTTCACAGTGTGCTAATTCTTTTTCAGCTGATTCCATCTTTAAGAGTAAGTGTTTCACAGTGTGCTAATTCTTTTTCAGCTGATTCCATCTTTAAGAGTAAGTGTTTCACAGTGTGCTAATTCTTTTTCAGCTGATTCCATCTTTAAGAGTAAGTTTTTCACAGTGTGCTAATTCTTTTTCAGCTGATTCCATCTTTAAGAGTGTGTTTCACAGTGTGCTAATTCTTCTTTAGTTCTGCATTTTAATGCTTCCATTTTCAGGCGGTGAATGTATCTGTACCATATTACTTTCGTTTCACACATACTGACTCTATATTTGTAATATATTACAGATTAGGTATCTCTTTATTGTGTTTGTTACACATTTTTCTGTTTATCTTGCCTTCTTTGGTATGCCTTGATATAATGTATACATACATCTTTAGTATGTGACTTTTTGCTTATGTGTGTGTGATTCATTTTGCACCTCACCCTGCCTCATTTCAGATCAGACTTCTTGACATCAATTAAAATATCTTGCAAAAGGTCCAGAAACATGGAACTGCTAAATTACAAGAAATTCAACTTCCTCCACCTCAAAAATTACAGTTGTTGACCAAGAGTCAGAGGAAGCTTCTGCTTATGGATGTAGTTTATCAATTTTCTGGGTCCTTTGATAAGTTTAATAAACCTCTAATTGTACATGAATCAAGATTAAACATTTATGATGCAAGTTTCCTCTTGTTTACTTAAGTAACAGAAATGACGAAAGTTGGATTACTACTGACATTAAAATATCGTTTCAACATACAGGATTTTGTATAATATTATTAGACGTAGTAATGATCCAAAAATAAAACTTTATTTTAAAAAGTATTGTCTCATTCTAAAGAAAGTAATTTGTCAAGCAAAAAAACTACATGATAATCAATTAATTGAAACTTCTAATAACAGAATAAAAACTTCTTGGAATATTGATGCATTTCCTGATCGTTTGAAATATGCAGTCATAAAGCCTTTGTATAAAAAATGTGATAAAGCTGACATAGCAAACTATTAGTAAAGTTTTAAAAAAACTAATGAATGTATAAGGGGTGGGCCTTCTCGGCCCTTGAACCGTGACATACAGTGGTCTATTGTGCTTTAGGGGGGAAAAAAAAAACTTTGTATCATAGATTAAATCTAATATATTGGTGCAGGAACAATTTTGTTTTATTAAAGACTTATCAACTGATCATGCTGCTTTTTTCACTTACTGCTGACATACTTCAAGCCTGGAATGATAAACTTCTGTTTGGATTTTTGTGACCTTGCCAAGGCATTTGATTGTGTTAATCATGAGATATTGATATCCAAATTAGAGTATGATGTTCAGGATTGTAATTTAAATTTGTTTAAATCCTATCTTTCAGATAGAAAACAGAGAGTGCATCTCAGAATTGATGATGATCATGATTATTTTTCCAAATGGAAAAGAGTTAAGCAAGGAGTTCCTCAGGGGTCAGTCTTAGGGCTACTTCTTTTTATTATTTATGTTAACGACTTGCCATTATGCATCAGTAGATTTGCCAATGTTTTTCTCTTTGCTGATGATACCAGTATTTTGGTCACTGGAAGAAATCATTGTGCGCTTAAGCACAAAGTTGCGGATACCTCGTCTCTCATTTTAAATTGGTTTATAGCAAACAAGTTGGTCTTAAATATTAATAAAACTGATATTAATTTTGCTGTACAGAACCATTAGGCTTATTTTGGACTCTATCCATCGTCTAGTATTCATTCATTCATCAGTAATCTGTCAGACGACAGGTCCACAGTCTCTTCCAAAACAGTTCGTCCACTTAATGCGATCTTCTGTTTTTGGAAAGAGACTATCCAGGAAAAGTGATAATGTGGTAGTTTTTCCATTTGCTTTCCACATCGCAGTACAACAGCCGTTCAAACCACTCTGGTCACGCCTGTTGCTATAAGAACTTGAACCATCTCGAGCATCATTTGCTCTGTGCTTCAAGTCGCTGCTGATGACGCTGCTTCCGGCACCAGTTTTTGGTGTCTCTCTTCGTCTGATGCCTACCCTTTGACCTGTCCAGCAAGGGAGGCCCTGCCAGTAGCTACGCTACCGCTGGTATAGCTCTCAGGGTCCTTGGCATACTCAAACCCCTTCACCACGATAAGGTGGAGACACCAACGAGGGGCGTCTAGTATATAGAAGACAAAAAACCCCAATGTTTCAGAGACTGGATCTGTCTCTGTCCTCAGGTGGATGGGGCAGGATAAACCTACTCACTAATCCAGTGATTTGAGACTAGCTCTTTCAAACGGGCCCAACTGAGTAGGTTTATCCTGCCCCATCCACCTGAGGACGGAAACAGATCCAGTCTCCGAAACGTTGGGGTCTTTTGTCTTCTATATACCGGACAATGGATAGAGTCCAAAATGAGCCTATTAGTTCTGTACACCATACACCATTGTCAGAACCCTATTAATTTTGCTCCTAAACAGTCTGCAAACTGTAGTTACTATAGGATTCTGACGATGGTGTATAACACACTGATATATTGGGTTTTTGGACTTTATCCAGGACAATGGATAAAGTCCAAAAACCCAATATATCAGTGAGTCTGCAAACTCTTTGCTGGCAGTATCCTTTGGAAGCATAGTAATGAATGAAGTCCCTGTAATAACATTTTTGTGTATACAAATTGATATTAAATTGAATTGGAAGAGTCATGTGAAATACATCCTTCCTAAACTCAGTTCTGCTATTTTTGTAATTAGGAGTTTATCTTATTTTATTAATTTAAAAACCCTGTGAATGGTGTATTTTCCTTACTTTCATTCTATCATTAAGTATGGAATAGTCTTCTGGGCAATTTGACTAATAATTCTAGAGTTCTTAAATTATAAAAGAAGGTAATAAGGATTATGTTTGGAGTGGGACCCAGAGACTCGTGTAGAAGTCTTTCTAAGAAATTAGATATTTTAGTATTTTGATGTAAATATACTTTTTTTTTTAATGTTGTTTGTGATAGATAATCAAAATCATTTCTGTTCAGGTTCAGCGGTTCAAGGCCTGAACACTAGAAGCAAAATCAAATTTATATTCCGACTTAAAATCTTTCTGTTTTCCAGAAGGGCACTATGTTTATTGGTATTAGGTTATTTAATAGATTGCTAAAGAGCATTCAAAGTTAGAAAGGATACAATCAGTTTTAAAAATAATTTATTTTCATATCCCATGAATAACTCATTTTATAGATTTGACAAATTTTTGGAGCATACAGTAAATAATTAGTGTTTGCTTAGCTTTGTATTGTCTTTCTGCTTTGTTTGTTTGTGTTATGCTTGTGACCAGTTTCATGTTCATTGTGTTTTAGACTTATGAAATGTGAAATATATGTGTATATTCTCCTTTCACCTTCTCTAACTAACAACCTCCATCCTCCTCAGTTTGATCCTTTAAATTATTTTCACAAGTATTTTTGGTGAGTTATACCTTTTTCATATGTTTAAAGGCATTCTCTGTGTTGTTCCGCTTTTAAGAATGGAGAAGTGCACAGTCATCAGTTTATCCATTAAAAATATCAACCTGCATATGTTGTTACAATGTATGACATTAGTCTAGAGAAAATCCTTTGTTTACTCATGCTTATATTCTTTGACGTTTTCCAGGAATGCAGCTAACACATATGTCAGGGTATACTTGTAATTTATTATGTTCTACAGAAATGTTCTTGTTAAAACTGGATTGACTGCTTTCAGAGAG
The DNA here is from genome assembly GCF_002891405.2 of Cryptotermes secundus. Taxonomy (NCBI): domain Eukaryota; kingdom Metazoa; phylum Arthropoda; class Insecta; order Blattodea; family Kalotermitidae; genus Cryptotermes; species Cryptotermes secundus. The sequence goes on along the minus strand of NW_019724585.1, from coordinate 1,141,699 downwards.
TAATGTGAATTTGGTCAGAACATGTAGATGCAAGCTTTGTTTTTTAACAAGTACTTCATGCACTTGGTTTTAGGCAGTGCAACGTGAGCTAGGAACTTTGTACCTGTGGACAATGGATGACCTGTTTCCTGTGTTTCATTTTGTGGTTGTGAGGTCACGAATCTTACAGCTTGGCTCTGAGATCCATTTTATTGAGGACTTCATGGAGCCATATCTCCAGAATGGGGAGCTTGGCATAATGTTCACTACACTAAAGGTATGGCAAATCAATAAGAGGCATAATATGCCTATTATTACATAAAAGCCTCTTTAGATGGACAATTACTTGCTATTGACAGTTTCACGTCACAGATGTGTCACTTGGAAAGGGAAATACATCCAGTGGCTAAATAACAACCACCTTACCTTTTCCAACTGACTGACTCAGTCTTTCATGGTAGTGTTTGTGGAAGCGCCACAGTTTAATTTAGAATTATGAAATGCAAAGATGGGGGTGACCTCTAGTTGCATGATGTTCATACCAGCTTCATGAAAACCTGTAAGTTGCTTCAAAATTCGTTGGGGAAGAAAGGCATGTGAATATGATATCATAAACCTTATTTTGGGGGTACGCAGTAGTGTAGTTGGTTGAGGCGCTATACTACAAACCAGAAGGTTGTGAATTCGAGTCCCGATGAGGTGAATTTTTTCAATTTACATAATCCTTCCAACTGCACTATGGCCCTTTGGTTGACTCAGCCTCTAACAGAAATGAGTACCAGGAATCTTCCTGGTGGGGTAAAGAACGGCCGGCACATAAGGCTGACAACTTTACCGCCATCTGTGAGCTGACTGTCTAGAAAATGTGGGAGCCTCGACCTTTCACAACCCTGTGGACCTTCATGGCCCGTTACAGGGATAACTGTACCTTTTTTTACAAACCTTATTTCATTATACCATACAAAATGTAGGCTAAGTATATTGAATTTAAAAGTATGCAAGAACTGACAATATACAACAAGTGCCCACATTGCAAACAAGATATGTTCTAGAAGTTAGTAAATATTTTGTGTGGAACTCAATTTTCCATATTCACAGCATTATAAAAGATGGTTCAGTTCCCAAGCCAGCTCAAAACAGTTTATGTAATCTGTAATTAAGCTGATACATCAAACAGAATGGCTTGGTATAGAGATAATTCCCAAGATTCATATTTGGGAGGTTCTCAGCTTGAATCTTGGCCGGGACACTGGCTGTCTTGGAGGAGGATGGTGCCTTGATTAGGCTAGGACCGCCTCCTTGAGTTCTTTCCAGTTAATCTGTCATCCTACCATTTCATGCTGTATAGTTTAGCTATTGGCACAGCTGTAAAATAAACTGTCAAAAAGGAAAAGTACAAGTATATATCCGATTAATAGTATAATGTACTCTAATAGTTGTAATGAAATGAGCCTGGAAAATAACAATAAAGTTTTGTTATTTACTTACTTAAATATTGACACGGCTTGTGAGCCATGAAGGATCTTATCTTGGCCCACAATTTCAACAGACTCATACTGCAGCTCAAGTAGCAGCAGATGACATAACTGATTAGATCATGTGGGGCAAGATGTCAAACCAGACCTTGCTCTGCTGCTACAGGTAGCTTTACATATTAACTGGCATTCATGTAACCCAGTTATTGAATTACTGAGGCAAGTAATAGCTTTGTTCATATTTAAAAATCTCTAAGGTTGATATTTGTAGCTTGGGAACTTCCTACAATCTTAAATGACATTATAGTCATCCATATGTTTTGAGTATTCATAAATTCTACCTCCAGGCAATTAATTAACAAATGTCTGTAATAAAATATTCTGGATTTTGTTAAGTTCTAAAACTTTCTTGAAATGGTATATTAGACTTCCAGTTATTAGGATGGAGTTTATCACAGTGCGTTTCAGAAATGAAATGTTTCATTTATCAGGTTTAAAGGGGAGAAGCTCTTACTCATTTGAGTCCATTAGGAGGAGCCAATCTCAATCACATTTGGCATGCCTTCTTAAATGAGGATTAATGAAAGTTAATGCTTTTATTTTTCCATGCAGGCCTGTTATTACCAGATCCTCCAAGAGAAGAACAGCATGAGCAACTAGCTGCTACGTGTCCTTCCAGCAGAACCCTCGATCCAGAACTTATATTCCATGTCACAAAGTGCTAATTGTATTCTGTTCTCCTTAGATTTTTTTCTGGAGATTCCATAATATTTTTATATATATTCAAGCTGTACATTGTTATATGTTGTTACCATTTTTAAGCAGTGTATACACTGTTCATATTTATGTGAAATATAGATGTGTTTAGTACCTGTTGGAACTCCCATTCTTTTTATTCCGGTGTGTCCAAATAATTACAAAATCCATGGGAAATAGGCTAAATTCAAAATACATTTCAGCAGAATTCTTGGATAAAGGTTGATAATCATATTGTGGTATGTAGACCTACTGCTAGGCAATAAATGTGAAATGAGCAGCTATATAACAGCCATTGCCAGGTAATGACTGCAGGAAACGTATGCAACAATAGAAGAGCTATCATAAGTGGCGTTCTCTGTGTGGTCCTTGCCGAGGCTATATAACGAGGGCTAGCTGCTATAAGAAGAGGGTCTTGAGACATCAGTGAGAAGAGTAGGATCCATCACCAGGCAATGACTGGTGAAGACACAGCAGACTGAGAAGACTCAGTATGTGCTCTAGTGAATTGCAGATTGTGTGAATTAGTGGTAGTGCTATAGTTACTATACTATGTACATCTGTAACTCTTCAGTAAATCAAATTACAAATCCAAACCCTGTCCATAGTCACACTCCTACACATGACAACTGGTGTCAGAAGTGGGATAGTTGGATTAGAAACAACTGGACTGAAGACATTGTATTGTTATACCGCCACACTACAGAGACAGGACAAATGATGGCACGCCTGCCGGCTGAAATAACCAACAGAGAAGAAATGAAAACCAACCAAGAAATAATGACAGCAAGGCTGGAAGCTAAGGTAGATGCCTGGCAAAAAGAGTGATGGTCTGCCAAGAAGTGATGGAAGCCTGTCTAGAAAAGGCGAAGGCCAACCTGGAAGAAATGGAGGCTATGATGGTTGCCTTTGAAGAATGGTTTGACAAAATGAACATCGTGGATTTGGAGGCCATAGCAGAGCATCAGGAATTCCCTAACAAAGAGGCCGCAATGGAAATTATCAGAGCACCGGAGGACCAATCTATGAATAAGGAATAGGGTGGGATACCACAACCCACAGATAAGGCAGACCAAGGACAGTGTTGTACAAGGAACTGCGAAAAGACAAACGTACAGGAAGAGACATCAGGCACTACCTAAATGCAATAATGGTATAGTGGACCAAGGCCTGAGATGGGAGCTGTGCCTGGGTAGCAAGGAAACATTTATGAGGCTCTTGGACAAATCCTTGGCCTGGAGGTTGCAAAGTGAGCAGTCCAGTTTTCCACTGGGCTGCGGAAAGTGACTGACCCCATCTATAGTCACACTCATACACATAACAATATCCATTTCCACTACACACAGCAATGAGAATAGCTGAATAAAAGATCTATTATATTACAGAGGGACCCCCTATTAATATTTCTCACTTTTAAGGTTTTCCTCTTTTAAAGTTCAGTTTCAATGATTCCAAGTCAATAACCTCAATGTTAAATTACCTGCATCAGATTAGTGTTAAAAACAGCTGCTACAAAAAATAAACTTTAGATGGGAGTTACACTGTATGGGGGGGGAGCATGTAATCGATGAGCATAGAAGCTATTAGTATTCTCATCAGTTTCAACTAATTCCACAATCACCCCTTACTAAAGAAAAATATGAATACAGCTGAGCATGAAAACATAGCTGAAGTGATAAAGATCCTAAAGATGGTAATTGCAATGTATATAAAAAACTGAACAGCTTCAACATGATTTGGTTAATTTTTTTTAAAGCTAGTGAGGTGGGACTAAGTCCCTTGTACTGCGGCCACTTCTGGCCTATTGTACCAGCCCCAGATGATAGGTGAGGGTGATTGTGGAGCAATTGGTGGAATGAAGATTGGCAGGGGAAACCGAAGTACTCGAAGAAAACCTGCCCCACTACCACTTTGTCCACCACAAATTCCACTTGACCAGACCTGGGCCGCCACGGTGGGAAGCCAGTGACTAACCGCTTGAGCGATAT
>NW_019724585.1:1118787-1137408 GCF_002891405.2 Cryptotermes secundus | reverse complement strand
TGTTTTTTTTTTTTTTTTTTTTGCATCTCCTGATGGCAGGCAGGAAGACAAATGATTCTGAACTGAATGGTGGTGGCAGCCATTTTCCAAATTTAATTTGTGAATGCAATAAATTTTATGTTGCTGTCATTACCAAAATAAGTAACCCACTTTGAAAGAATGTATTAACTGTCATATTATGACTCAGTCTTGCAGTCTAGTGCTGAATGTTTTCTTCACACTTACTTTTAGATCAACCTCTTTATTGGTGTTGAATAGTGTTTCCCTTAATATCTACATTTTCACTTATGTGGTACCATTCATTTACAATCCCACATGAATTTGCTGATCTTCTATGATGTACTTAACACTTTGCGGACCGCACACCCTTTAAAAGGTTTTTCGCTTTTAAACATGGCGGACCGTTCGCGTGTTAACAGGCTTTTAGAACACGATAAGTTGCAACACACTATACATCGCTCTGGCGCCACCTACATTGCACGCAACCACCTGCAGATGCGTGATAAGACTCTGGAATGTTTAGTTAGCAGTCAGTAACTTGACCTCGCTGTTTACTTAACCGACTATAAAGGAAAATGCTTTGCCTTCTTCAAGCTGTGTGTATCAGCCAGTAGCTAGTGGGGAGAATGGATCAAGGACAAATTCTCCTCCGATGACCTAGCTGACCTGCCTTGTGAGACGCGTAGTAATGGATTGTCATTCAGACAGCAACAGGCAGTAAAAGTGACAGTAGCTCCGACGATAATGCGGGTAATAACATTGCGGGGACAGCAAAAAATCTAAACCCTTGTTCAAAATTGAAATACAAAGCATTTCTGATGAATTTGGCAAAGGCCTGGGCTACAGTCCAGATGATGGCAGCAGAACCAGGGTCACACAAAGACTTAGTACGACCGTGCCAATCAACTCCCACCCCACGAAGGCCTCATGTGGATCCCCCAGGGCAACTCTCGAGTGATATGCGGAAAAATACCCTCGTGAAAATTGTGAAGAGTGAACATTCCAAGGGGAAGAATACTTCTAGGCAATGCCGTGTTTGCACAGTTCACAAAGGGGAAAGTTTCCAGAAACATCACACCCTCAAGCACTTCTAGGAGCATTGGTAAGTGTTCTCCAAAAATTTTAGTTCAAAAAATTAATTAGGAGATTTTATATTAATTTTTAAAGTGAACAGTGCACAAGTTAGGGTATATGTTTAAAAATACCGGTCCCCAGGGTGATTTAAATATTTAAATCACCGGTCCGCGAAGTGTTAAGCCAATCTAAAGACAACTGATATAGGACTGCCTTGTTTCAAAACAGGAAACTTGCCTGTACAGATGTTACTGTAGTTTTCAATTAACTCATCACAATTAGCCTGTTTCTGTACTACTTGCCAGGCCAACCTGTGCACATGGAAAAGTTGTGAATTACTATTCTCCCTCTCCTTAAATCATAAGATTCTTAACTGTAAGGTCAATGATATATGGCTGAACATTGACTTGACTGCTTCTTGTACCAATCATTCCCCTCAACCTGTGTTGTATAATATTGTAATTACTTGCTACACGAATCAGACTTACCTGAAGTCAATGTATGACCAATGTACTGTTCTGTCATATTCCACTTTCCTCTCCAGTATCTAACAGATGCAGAATAATCAGTAGTTGATCTATTCTTCTGAAATCCACAACAGTGATCCAAATAATTTCATACTTATGGAGTTAATCATGAAAGAATGTTGGATAAAATTTTATGTAGCTGATTCCAGTCACATTTCTTAATAAATATGGCCAGATTTAGCAGCATTTTTATATATAAGTGAATAATTGAGTACTCTCACTCCTGTGAAAATTCTAAAATATAATCAACACCATGTGACCTATGCCTCTTAAACTTTCAATGGCAATCTCAAACTAAAAATAACTAATCCTAGTAGTAATGGTTTAGCTGTATTTTTTCATTCTGCCTAACAACTTTGATACCAAATAAATTCAATAACTGAGATAGGTGCTTATGCTGCCTATCCTAAGTCTCTAATACTTCTATCCTTACCACTGATTTACATCTCAATAATTATTTAAGATATTCCCATCTATGTCTACTAGCTTCATGGCTGACACTGTTCAAATTATCATCATTCATCTTATTTAAATTCTACAACCACCGCTGATCAGAATGCTTCCTTTGAACTAACAATTAAGACAGAAGTAGACAGAAATAGGCAAGCATCAAGTACCATAATTCCCAACATCCACTGGATTTCTTCCTCCTGACCCACTATATTAGCTGTAATAGGCATCGCTTACTTACATGGCTGTAAGTGACTGGAAATTTGACAACCTATGATAAGGACCACTGCTACTGCATTCCTACATTACAATGTGAACACAAAACAGTGTGGCATATAGACCCGTTGTTAGGCAAAGATCTCGAAACAAATGAGACAACAGCCATTGCTATGCAACAGCATGGTAAACATGCCTCTACAACAATAATGTTACTGCTAAAAATGGCGTTATGCAATCTGTTGCTAGGCAGCTGCAACAGCTATACTACAACAATGGAAATGGTATTCTACATGTGGTAAATGCAAAGTGGTTATAAGGAAGACAATTGGGGTAACCCAGTCAGTTGTCAGTTAAGAGTTCAGCTCTGCACAGGAGGCTGTGAAGACAGGCCCCGAGCACGGGAAGATGCTAAATCTCTACAGTTAGAAACCGTTGCTAGGGAACAACTGTTGGAGATCAGCATTACTGCTGTCATTACTTGCGGTGTGTATAAGTTGTCAATAAATCCATTCACCAATCCATACCCCATCTATAGTCACACATTCTAAAATTGTGACAATAAGCCAAAACAAACAAAGCATGCATAACACAATGGTAACATGTTTGAATACACTGCAGAAAGGGAATGTACATAAAATAATCATAATTATACTTCACTAATGAAAATTTAAAAACGCCTTGTTATTGCCAAAGCAACATTTAAGATGGGGAGGGGGGGGCTGGCAAGTTCACTCCACTTAAAATATCTGAAAGCCTAACTCCATAAAGCAGAGTCCTTGAGAAACTAACAACTCAGCCAAGAAATTACTCACCTTTTACAGTAGCTGAATATTTATTACAGTATTGTAAAGAGCCCATTAGTGAACTCTGTCCTGAACTGGAAGAATCCAGTCCACATCCTAATACTGATTTAGGTAAATTTTAATGTTAGTTATCTTTATGCACATTAGTAAACATCCCTAATATTTTGATCATAAGGTTACCTATGAGTCAAATGGCCTTTCAGACTAATGTCCGGAAGACTGTATCAATCAATATGGAATGTATCTATTACAGAAGATTAAAGACATTTCTTCAGCCTGGGTAAGCAGTATAGTATGATTAAAGCAAGTAGGATGAGATGGGTAATATACAAACACACGTGGAGAACATAAGATGTGCAAACAAATTTTTGTCAAAAAACTTAACATGAAGAAATCACTCCCAAGCATATATGGAAGGGCAATATTATAATGGACCAAGTTTGATTTGTTTCATCCTGGTCCATCACACTAACACTTATAAAATGTTAATTAATCCCGTCCAGTGTGAATGATGGAGTCTTGCAGAATAAAATATTAAAAATGAGAACAATAACTCCATCAGCCACACTGGACAGAATTAATTAACTTTTTATAAAATGGACCTTAAGGTTCATAATTACTGGATTTTTGGACTTTGTCCATCAACTGGTATTCTAGGAACTAGAAAACACGACATTTCGGAAACTGGATCTGTTTCTGTCCTCAGGTGAGTGGAGAAGACACCTACTCAGTTGGGTCCCTTAGAAACAGCTAACCTCAATCACTGGACAACCCCTGCAGATTCACACAGCTATTGTCCAGTGACTGAGGTTAGCTCTTTCTAAGGGACCCAACTGAGTGTCTCCCCCTCCACCCCTGGGGACAGAAACAGATGCAGTTTCCAACACATCATGTTTTCTAGTTTATAGAATACCAGACGATGGAAAAAGCCCCAAAATCCAGTAATTCTGAGCGTTATATACTATTATCAGAACCCTGTATTCATTCTGCTCGGTTTAAGATTGTGGTTTTCTGAGTTGTGACACTGTGTAGCCTTCGTAAGTCAATTCCAGCATTTTGGAGGAATATACCTTCATCTTCAGGGGCAGTAACTTTATCCAGTCCATACCACCCCNTTGAGAAGCTGCCGGTTGTGCAGCTACTCAAGAGCTTCCAAGCATTTTATAGAACCTAAAGGTTCATTACCACGTTCAAAAGAGCCCTCCACTGGGCCCTATCCTGAGCCAGATTAATCCAGTCCATACCACCCCAACCTATCTAAGATACATTTTAACATTATCCACCCACCTATCTTGGTCTCCCTAGTGGTCTCTTTCCTTCTGGTTTTCCCACCAATATCCTATATGCATTCCTCTTCACCCCATTCATGCTACATCCCTGTCCATCTCATCCTCCTTGACTTGATCATAATAATTATACTTTTCAAAGAATGAAGGTCCTCATTATGCAGTCTTCAGGGGCACTTCAACCCTGAAAATGGACTACACAGAAGTCTCAACACAGACCATACAAAGGCTGAACACTAATCATGCTGAAAACCTAAAAACTTACAAGGGACAATCTTCCAAATATAAATCACTCCGTCAAATGTGACCTGTTACAGGTCACATTGGACGGAGTGATTTATATTTGTAATTGTTAGTGTGACGGACCAGAATGAAACAAATCAAACTCAGGGACAATCTTCTTCGTAAATCTCAGCCAATGAAAATTGAATGTTTCCATAACAATGCATAAAAAAAGCACTTTCCTTTAGGTGGCTGATAGCTTTAGAAGGATCACTTCCCCTTGAATTAACATCCTGGAATATATGTCCCTCTAAATAGTGCAGTGATCCTCAACCTCTCTGTCGATTCTGCCGTCTCAACAGGACACATAAGGTCAGGAATCTTCAAACAAAAGATAACTCTTCCACCTCACATATCCACATGAGTTTATCAAACAGCTCTTATTATTCACATAAATAATATATGCGGATTTGTATTTATAAACTGAGATGCTGTTTATTTACAAATAAAAGGCATTATTTTCCTTCTTTTTTGAAAACCATATAAAATTTTTGTACAATATTTAAACTGTACAACATGGTACTGTCTCATCTTGTTCTCAGACACTGGGAGAAAAAAAGCATATATATGTGTATCTATACAGAATGGACCAGAATTAGCTTTATAACTTCATTTGTATCATTCTGATGGAAAGTTTAAAGATGAAATCTACATCAGTATACACAAAAAGAGACAAAAATTCAATTTTGTTTTGTTAGTGATACCACCAGTCACATAACTAATCAGTCTTCACAAGACTAAATGACTGCACTCTGCAGCTGTGGGCACGGACATTGCTTTTCTGTGAGAAGGGAGGATATTTCTGGTATGTAACTGTTTCTATGATGTAACATAATCATCCTCACGTGGAGTTGGGCTAGAATACCTCCACTGTAACCCTGCCACCTGTCAAAGGCAACACGGTGCCTTGGGATACAATTGAGCCACCCTATTCATGGGGGACATAAACACAGGGATCTGTTCCTCTGGGTTGGGGGGGGGGGCAAGTTGCCTACAATGCATACACAAAAAGCCTGACCCCTCCCCTCCTCAAAGAGAAGGCCCCACTTCTAAAACTTGTCTAGGACATTACAAAAATCTTGGTCATGGATCTCAATGAGACTCGAAGCCAAAAATGATTGGAGAGGGCCAGCAGGAATTTAACTGATTGATCGATACAGTCACACTACTTTATACTGTTCTGTTCATTCCTGGGGACATGATAAAGACAATTAAACTAGCCTGCCTTAGGCTGGATTATCAGAAGCAAGAGATTCTTCTTCTGCACAGCATCATGACTGGTTCTGGGGCCCTCACAGCCACCTCTCCTATGGATATCAGGGGCTTTTTCCCAGGAATAAAGTAACTTTGCATGAAGGTGACACCATCTCCACTCCCTCATACATCTTCTTGGTATGATGTTTAATTAAGCACAGGGAAAACTTTACTTTTTATTCGGGCCATGATTGGTAAACAACAGTGAGTGGCCAATGCAAGCGAACGTCCAGGATGAAATTACTTTCTATGCTGAGTGATCTAAACACTCATTAGAAAAATAAAATGAATAACTGATAACTGTTCTACTGTAAATTTTAAGTGGAGTAGACTCTGACATATAAATTTATGGTTACTAACTTTGGTCCCTCCTGTATATTTACTCCAGCTCAACAGGTTAGCAGTTCTCAAATGTTTATTACCAACTTAGTGTGGTAATTGCTTATAAGCCATCACTAACACACATTCTTTTAGTCAGGGCCTGGGTAATTATCTTTGAGATATATAATCGTAACTGACACAGTGACTGAAAAATTAAAACATAAAATCCCAGGAAAATAAGAATGTACTGATATTGTTACAATGAATGCTATAATTACAAAATATGTGCTACACTGAGCACATTCCTGAATTATTTATAAATAAAGCTGTTAGTTCACTTTCTTTGCAAAACCTTTTGGACTCACAAATTTCTTAGCAAAAAGACAATTCTGTGTATGAAATTCCACTTTGTGGACTTTTTTTCTCTTTTTAGCTGGAAAACAACACAATATAAAAGATCATTTCTATATGATCGTGCTTGTGTTCATGTGCATATTTTGATATGTGTTCTGTTATGGCATGTCTACTATACTGAAGGAATTTTTAATTTAAGTTTCTGGTAAAACAGTTTAGCTTTTAGATACTGTACCTTACACTAACATACTTCTTTCATAAACAGCAACCTTATATTGGCCTACTGTGTGTGCTATACATGATCTGCACACAGAAGAAATCTCAAATACACAACTTATCAACAATCACTGCAAGAAATACCAGTATTTGTACACATGTACTGAAGTATTAGGTAGACAGAAAATGCATTTATAATTAATTAGCAAACAGTTAAAACATAAGGTTTTTAAACTGTAAGAAAAGAGGACTAGAAAAATGTCACAGAAACTTATCAATACTATCTTCTGGACATGTGTCCTGTCATCTGATATGCAGGTAGGTACCAAGGTTTGTGAGGAAGCCAGAGACTGCAGTTTCCTTTAAACTGGTGGTACCTATGTATCAAACTACATGACATCACATTGCAGAAGACCATGCTCTTAATATGTAATGGGCATAAGAATGTGACATTTCATAAAAGCTTTCAAAGGTAACAAATGTAATGAACAGGCTGTTGCCAGGAATGGGTCCCCTAATTATCATATACGGAATGTGGTACTAACTACATGTGAAATTAATCATTTCTGCGCCAAGGAGAAGGCATTAACATTATATGAATAATTTCCATAAACAGTGAATCCCATATATAGGAAGTTTTTACACTGGAATTCCTCTTACTAGCAATCTCATTAAACTGCAGAAAATGAAAATAAGTGAAGGCCACAATTTTTTATCTCTTATTAATACATAGTTTCCAATGCTTTCTAGTGAATGGGCTGACATCATGTTTACTTAACAAAACTTGAATACATTGTGATAAAAATGCTGGTCCCTTGCACTTTATTGTAATCAGAATTCACTATGATTTGCTAGGAACATAACACACAAGGTGACAGATATAAGATGGAACCATATTTTTCAAATTACATCTGTTTTAAAGACCCAGTTACAAGAAATTGATATGCAGTTCAATGAAATACTAACTTGTCTTGAACCCACGATAAACACAGTTAAAAAATAAATAAATAAATAAAGCTCTGACTTTGTACATTGCAAACTGCCACTTTACAGGATATGTTTAGCATTAGAGACAGTTTATCTTTTACCAGTGTTACCGCAATGCGAAATTAAAGTTTCATGAACAACAACAACAACAACAACAATAATAATAATAATAATAAAAAAGATACTGCAGAATCTCCACTACCAAAATTGATTTTCATCTTATTCTTGCCATTCTGTATATCATCTCCAGATCTCAATATGTTACGGTGACTCTTCACCCTTAGTTTCTTAATGCCTCGTATGTGTCTGTATGAAATTCCAGGCCCTCATTTGAGAACTGCTACGTCACACTTGTTATCTATTACCCTTGAGCAATCCTCATTCTCGTATGGAAGCACCTACTGATTACACCTCAGACCACAGGTTATGTATGAAGAGTATTACTGGGTATTTCACTACCAATATGTACATATTAGAATAACACAAAGTGGTTTGATGCTACATCTTAATGCCTCACATTAAGAAGTGTATCTAAATGATGTGAAGCATCAAACTAATATATAACAGAACAAGCAGTCAACTAAGTACAGTCAGCAGCATAAAATAAGTGTGGGGGGGAGTCAAAGGTACTAAAAATAGAAACATTACATTCATATGTCTGTACAAAAATTCAAATCACCTATCACTTTTATTGGGTACCAGAGTTTTCTCACCACATAAAGGGGGATATCAACACAACAGTAACAGGTCTAAAATTAAAACACCCCTCAACTCTTAGAGTTGCACAAATTAAAATATTAAAACAGGTAAAACCCCATGTGATGTTCATTTGTACTGCGGAAGCTAATCTAATGCTTGCCATCATGTAAGATACCTACACCGAAAACAAAATACTGAAAAATGGTGACAGATAATTTGGTTTATTCTTTTAATAAACTTGTAGCAATCATAATAATTAAAAAAGTTGACTGGACCACCGCAACAGCGCTGATCCAATCAGAGCACAATAACAATGTTATCAAAATGTTCATTAAGGCCACTATATAAGATTAGCAAATTCATATGTGTGTGTGTGTGTGTGTGCATATATATACATGTAACATAACAGGTTAAATGGCACGACAACACACACACTCCATGGACATGGACTCCCTGAACTAAGCTGAGAGAGGGAAAGAAGGGTAGACTACGCGCGTCTGCCATACCAGCCATGTGCACATGTTAGGCTACACTTTTCTAGCAAGGTTAGAAAAAAAAAATTAGCACCAAACTGCTCTTGACAACTGAACCAGCCTGCAACTTGCTTGTGAAACATTCAGTAAGATAAGGTTCACTTTTGTCAAGATATTACTGTACATTCTAGCCAGTGTTTGCATTATTTCCTTATTTCCTACAAAAGATGTTCACTATGCACAAGATAAAAAAAAATGACACCTCAAATTGTATCAAGCGAATATTAGAATATACATGATATCCATGATTATTATGATAAAAATCATAGGACTCAATTATCTGATAATGCTTATCAAAAGGCTGAGTGCTACAGTTTTCAGAAGCTATTATAAAAACTATTTTATCAGCAAAAATAAATGGGATTATTCTTTGTTGAGGAAGTTGGACCATACACACTTCTTGACAGAAGCTCTTCCCTTGTGACTCATCCAGAAGGCAATATTGGCACTTGGACTGTTGGATAAAACATACCGCATTAAACAGGCAACCGCTAATGAGACAACACGAATCGGTGATAAGAAACGCCATCATGCACACCCACACGCTCATATACACACACACAGAAACAACTTGAGATGGCATCTTATTAGATCACCACTCCCAGATTCAAATAACTGCATCCCGATGAGAATGCAAATGTCACTCGTATCCTAGGCTAGCGGAATCCCTGATGTGGCTACGAGCCAGCATTGAGCGTTGCGTGATTGTTCACCTGTAAGCTGTTATGTTGCTGCTGTGGAGGTGGAGACTGGTTTATGATGCTGGATGTTGTGCTGACATTGTATGGATGGTTCGAGTTGCACAAAACAGTGTACACATTGTCCACTTTACTCAGCTTTTCAAAGAAAGGGATCAGATCCAGTAATTCTGAGTCAGTCATATCATCAAACCATGAGGCTACAGGCACCTGAAACAGTCACTTCATTTCAGTACACAAAACAATGTCAACATCCATCACATTTGGAAAGTAGTGCTGATGTAGTTCCAACAACAACAGGTATAAGTAACACCACTGCGAAGTGTTTTTCTTGCAACGTTTAAGATTCTTAGCTGATCATGAAATTTCCTGCTTTTATGGAACTCACAGTCCTCAGTGTATTCATGAAAGTCTGCCACTGAACTCTAAACCTTGCCCTGATGGTTGTTCCACTTTCATCCTCTGGGGTATGACAATGTAATGTGGGCCTGAAGACTGAGGCAGCATACTACCAGACTATACTGTGTCATAGCCCACAAGATCACAATCTAAATCTCCTTTCCAAATGCATTCCATGCCATTTTGCATACCTTAAAAGCTTTACTGTTTATTACTGTGATACAATAATAACTGCATTGCTGAAAGGCATAAATTATTTTTTCTTGTTTTCATTAATGTTCACTACAACAAAAATGTTAAAAATAATGGTTGTACTTTATCATGTACCAATTTCTTGATTAAGCTATTTAAATAAGTTAATTTCATCTTCATGCAAAGTTTGAGTTATGTCAGACTTACACAAACCCACACAAAATTCATTAGACAACTTTCAGCAATCTTCAACATCATATTTCATAAGGATTCATTGAGCAGTTTCCAAGAAAAAAATGACACATGAATGGGCAAAGCCTTGCCTACTTGAATTCAAAGACACATTCTTGATTTATTAATACATTTTAAGGAAAATTTCTTTGTATTAAACACATATCAACAAAAATCTAAAAATTTAAATTAAATTTATCTATTCACTGTCTTCTTCCCTTGTGCATCAAGTATCATATTCTGAGTCTACATATCATTCAAACTGCAGCCAAGTTCAAAATTGTCCCATAAGTTAGCATTTTCTATACCATCAAGTGCATTTGTAATGCAGCATTTCCTGAATGACTGTTCCATTGCTTTTCCTGAGATCATCTGTCACACTGCTGAGACCCTTTCTGCATGTTCTGAAGCAGATGCCCCTTTGATCTAACTAGACGACGTTTGTATGTTTTCATACAACAGCCAAGTTGTGTATTCCTTCCTTAAATAATCTTTAAACAGTTTAACTGAAATACTGAGTGGTTAATGCTGCCATGAACCAGAACCAAGTCACAATTCCTCCTCTGAAGTTTAACTTTAAGTTCTTCAGACAAAATTCCATTAAAAGTGGCAAGGACTACAGTAGGATCGTACCTATCAACACCTGAGGCATGGCCAGTGATAATGTACTGGCAAACAGGAAAAATAGTGTGTTGCAAAGTTCAAGCCTGCCACTGTATGCTGCATTTTTCTGAATGTGTATGGGAAAACCCCATGCTACTAGCCCAGCAGTTTATATTTTTGGGCTTTTTAATTTTTCTTGTAATCACTGCTTCCATCACATCCACGCCCTCTAACCCCCGTTATTTCATGAAGGCTTGTTAATACAATAATGACGAATATAACTGTCTGTCTATAAATCTCTGCAGATCAAAGGGTATCCAAGATTTTTTTCTATTTGTATCATCCACTGCTAAGGGATGATTCTGTTTCCTGACATTCCTCTGAGGGTTGCAAAAGTCCTGACATGTTTATACTTGTCTCTCAGCAATCATTCTTACTTTGTTGTTCCATATAATGTTAAAATGTGGCAAAAATATCTAGAAACACTTAAAAAATTTCTCTGCATAGGTCAACAACCCTTTCATAATACTTAAATCCCAATAACATACTTATTTCACTTGGATATTGTTATTCACAAAAATAGTACAATAATGATAATGATTCAGTGACACTTATTATTTGTGGGTTCTGTCTTCTATCACAGTGCTGGCAAGTCTTCAGCAATGTTATTTTGTGCAGCAGAGCTCAGACTATCATACAACGCCATATTTTAATCGACATTCAGTCTGTTCCATTTTCTCCATTTTTATGAATCATGCACAATACGACACTTTCTGAGGACTATATTTACTGTGGCATATGTCATATCTGGGAATTGATGGTGAAAAGGGTTGTTCACATGACGTGAAGAAGTTGTGGCCACCCCCACCACTATTACACCCCTAACCAAGTAAATCTCAAATCCTATGTGACAATTCTGTACCACCAGAAGTGAGGACGATACAACTGTCCAAAACTGAGAGGTCCAATAGGTGGAAATATGCATCCCCCCCCCATTTTCAGGTAAAAGTAAAGCTATCCCTGTAACAGGCCATGAAGGTCCATACGGTTGTGAGACGTTGACGATCCCACATTATCTAGACAATCGGATCAAAGATGGCGGTAAGGCTGTCAGCCTTACGCGCCGGCCATGCTTTACTCCGCATGAAAATTATTTTTATTTAATTCCTGGTACTCATTTCTGTTAGAGGCTGAGTGAACCCCAAGGCCATCCCCAATTTTCAGGTTCAGACGGTAATCATGTAAATGTTGTCACATACTTCATGTGTCTATTACTGTCCTGTGCTATGGATGGTTTCAGCTCATTTCAGTTTTTTCACATACGCTGGAGGATCACACAATCTTCCTATAAACTGGTTTCTTTTGTCTTACACAGTCACATCACTGAAAATGGAATGATTGGGGATGAAGCTGTAGCGACCTATTTCAAGGTAATATCCTTGCACATGGCTCAAGGGGTGGAGGAAAACCACTAAAACTACAGTCAGGTTAATCAGTCTCCTGGCTGAGACTCAAACGAGGCATCTCCTGAACACCAGCCTGAAGCAATATAATTTGATGTTTTATCCTTTGTCTGTTATACTGACAACTGAATACATTGTAGGTAGAGTATGCCACCATTCAGTGTTGTTTCTTACTTACATTACTGTCAGCCCCTTTTCGGGCAAACGCTATGAAACAAACACTACCCAACAAACAACATGACATATCACTCATCTGAAATGGGGTAATTATGACTAGAAAGGCATAAATCTACTATGACAATATGGGTCAGAACATTTTTTTTTAATTCACAGCCATTCATACTGTTATATCGTATGAACTGTAACACATTCACAGCACACATGAAAGCTTTCTAAGTATACAACCTAAGGTCGCAGTATTCAGCAAGTTGTCAAATATAAAATGTTACCAGGTATTCTGTTGCAGTAACCAGCTCAAATATAATGTAAAGAGGAAAGAAAGCATTCACTAGCATACCTGAGGATACAGTTCAAAACAACATATGGAACAGTACCATACAAAACCTGTTTGCGCTAACTTTCCCCATACTTCAAAGAATAAATGATAAGTAAAAAAAGTAAGTAAAGGTATCCCTGGAACATGCTGTGGATGGTACTCATTTCTGTTAGAGGCTGAGTGAACCCCAATTCTAGACAATCTTGTGAGAAGTTGAGGCTCTCATGTTTTCCAGACAGTCGACTCACAGATAGAGGTGAGGTTGTCAGCCTTATGCACTGGCCGCCATTTACCCCCAGGAATATTCCTGGTACTCATTTATGTTAGAGACCGAGTCGACCCCAGGGCCATAGTGCGACTGGAAGGATTAGGTCAACTGACAGAATCCAATGACCTCACTGGGATTCGATACCGCGACCTTCCAGTTTGTAGCAGTGCACCTCAGCCAACTACGCTACCGCAAGAAAAACTGCACATACAACGACTGATTATTTTGAAACTTTCTATACAGGAAAATGGAATCACTCTTAATTATCTAGTCTTCATTTTGTGACCATACCTTAAAATACACATTTAACACAGATTACTTTCTGCACTAAGCACTTCATGGTATTGTAACTAGTAATTTAACCTGGCCATGTGCAAGTACAATTAATTAAATATCTCATAAAATAAAGGTTGAAGAAGCTGACACTTCTATCTCAGGGGTTGGAAATTAAATGATCAATAAGAAATGAATAACATTACAAGAGATGTAAATGTTTAAAAGAAACATGCTACCTCCTTCTTCATGGTCAGTACTGAAGATACAGGCAACATGTTCCTCTGAAACACTGGTATCTAAACGTAACTACAGTGTTGTAACCCAGAAGATCACAATATGAATAACCACTATTGTGAAGGTTTAATATACAAATTCCATGTTCCACATCAGACTCTCTGAAAGACATGCCTTAGCAATAAAAAAGCAGCAAGGCACCCTTCTGGCTCAACTACAGCCTCTGTTATACTTACACCTCTACAGTACATACTCAAAAAAAGCTGTCAAAATGTGACAAATATCCACATAATCAACTGCCTGCCTGCATGGTACCACATGAGGTTTAAGAACAAACAAATTACATATTACATAAAAAGAGTGCAACGGATTGGCTAGATGTAATATTGCAATTCTGTCCTTCGGTATGTGTATACTCACAGCATTGTCTGGATGGAAGATATAGGAAGCAGGCGAGTTGTCTACAATGATAACTTTTTGCAGATCTCGCCCTAGTTTGTTAAGATCCTTCACGTAATTCCCTCTGTGGAATACACATGATTCTCGGAATAAGCGGGATCGGAAGACACCCCATCTATCTAATAGGTCAGCTACTGGATCAGCATACTGTAATGTAAATAACAGTTAGGTGGCTGAGTGATGTCATCAAGTAGATGATCCTATCTGATAATCTGCCTTCAACCAAATTATTTTGTGCACATCACTGCAAAGCAAGTTACTGTAACACTGTGCATTAATTGTTATACCACATGGAAGAAAATCAACATGAATTATTCCTTCAGAATCTCAGAACACATTTGCCAGTTGAGTGCAGTTTACTGAATATTTTGGGCGATGGGACATCCCTTGTGGTGCCATTCCATGCTGCACCACTTCGACTCCAGAATGAAACAGTGCACCCACATCTCATCACAGGTCATTATTCACTCTAGGAAAGTGTTCCCCTCCAATATAAACCAGTGCAGATGTTCCGCAGATACAACTTTTGGCTGAATGTTAACATCACAACTGGGCACACACTTTCTTGAATATGAGTTCATGGATAATTGTTTCAATATTTTCAACACTTATGCCATAGTTGTATGCAACATCATGCACTGTAATTTGCCTGTTTCTCAAAATCAGCTCAACACAGAAAATGTTCACATCATTCACAGCTGCTAGCTGAAAGTGAGCATTCAATACATTCAGGACTTCTATATAATTTTCAGAAACTTTAATGTACCAATCATATATACCTCCACATGACAAGGTCTCCACCCCATACAATGGCATTTGACTAACAAAGAATTTCTGCTGTATTCACTTTCACTAGGAATTTGATGATACAGTGCTGTTCTGTTCTGTTCTTGTAGTAGCTCTAATGTGCAGAGGTGGTGTGCAAGGCCACCTGCCAGGCAGTGAGTGGTGCTGCTACCAATTGCCCATGAAAGAGTTTATTTTTCTGGTGCTCACATCTTCAGGCAAAGATTGAAGTCCAGGTTAACCCTGAACCACCCTCATATATTGCAAACTAGAAGTTCTGGGAAGAACAACTGCCTACTTTCCTTTCACTACATATCGAGCACGTGATTCAAAACAACTGCATCTAACAGTTCTTCTATTGTTGCATGTGTATTCGTTGCCATGGGAATGTGTTTAGTAAAAATGGTGGGGGGATACATAGACATACAGACATTAAGGTGATCAATATGGTGACCATCAAAGCTGATGCTTGTCATGGTGGGAGAAAGTTCAAGGAAAGACACCTTGTTTTGTTGGTATGAAATGCTAACACGACAATCTTTCAAATCTACTAAATAGAAAATGTAATAACTCAGATACTTTAAAACTGTTCAGAGGCTGCTGAATAATATGCAGCAAAAAAAGAGCATGTTATTCAAGACAATATTTATTTCATGGCACTGGACACTAAAGGGGGCTACACACCTTCAGTTTATCTGTGCAGTTCTCTGTCGTAAATAACTGTGTGAAAATCTGTACATTTATCTGAACTGAAGGTGTGTAGGATACCTTCAGTTTTTGCCTCAGTTCAGTCCGATTTTTCTTCAGTTCTCTCTTCACTTTCGACAGGTTTGGTTGTGTTCTAAAATAAATAAAGTTCAATGGGTGACAGAAAAAGAAGAGCTGCAGTTTGTTGCATAATTGCTGCAGTGTTGCTAGAAGAAGAAGGCAAAAGGAAAAAACGTCGTGAACGCTGGTGCAAAGATTGGTATCTGCAAAGAAGCGTTTTGCCCAGTGATTACCATTTACTGAATGAGTTACAAGAAGGAGGGGAAATTAACGATTATAAAAATTACCTAAGGATGGACGAAAATGCATTTCAAATTTTACTGAGCAAAGTTGTTCCCCTCATTGGAAAAAAGGACACAGTCTTGAGAGAAGCAATATCACCGCATGTGAGACTGATTGCGACTCTTTGGTTCCTGGCAACTGGGAGAAGTTTTCAAGATTTGACATTTTCAATGAGAGTATCTCCTCAGGCACTCGGAGAGATAATAATAGAAACATGCGTGGCAATACGGAAAGCACTGCAAAATTTTATTCAGGTTAGCATACTTTAATTATTTGATAAGACCATAGGTGTGACTGAGTAAATATTCATAAAATAGGAGCCATAGTTTATTACCATACTCACTAAATAAAAACGCACATGTAGAAATACAAAATAAAATTTACACATTGAGTAGGTATGTACGTATGTATATAATGTTATTGTAAATTATTGTATTCGTTGTCATCGTACGAGAATCCCTCCAACAGAGTCCTTGCCGTCGTTTGGGGTTCAGAATGTTGAGAGTACGAATTCGAACTCCAACTGGGAGATGGTGATGAAGTGGATAAAGGCCCTGATGGATGAACCAGATAGCTGCCTCTGGTTAAAAGGCCCATTTGCCCATCAAGCAATGTTTCATTGATTACTTTATCAGCAAACATTAGCTGTTGCTGAGTTAATTTCCTTAATTTCACAGCGTATCCCTTTGCCAATATCAAAAACTCATCGTCTTCAGCTTCCAAATACCGCGTGGCCTTTGTAAGGAGATCAGTGATGAAGGGGCCGACTTTCTCTTTCTGCTAGGTTGTGCAAACGAATTGACTGTGGGTGTAGGTCCTGAAGAAGTTGATGGAGAGGATGGGGCAACCTATAACAAAAACATAAATATTTGTTACCTAAATCATTATTAAATTAAATAATTAAATAGTTATTTTAATTTCTGATTTTAGCTTCCTAAAAGTGAAGAAGAGTGGAAACAAGTCGCTCATGATTTCGAAGAAAAATGGCAATTTCCGCACTGCCTTGGTGCAGTTGACGGAAAACACATTCAGATTAAAAAACCTGCGAATTCCGGCTCTCGTTACTTCAACTATAAAGGAACATTCAGCGTTGTATTGATGGCAATAGTTGATGCAAACTACAAAGTTTTGTTGGCTGATGTTGGAACAAATGGAAGAATTTCTGATGGAGGCGTTATTAAAAACACGGCTTTCTACGACAGTCTCAAAAAAGGTGAACTGAATATTCCACTTCCCGAGCACCTTCCAGGAAGTAACAAAACTGCTCCGTATGTCTTTGTTGGGGACGAGGCATTCCAGTTACAAGATAATTTCATGAAACCCTATTCTTTTTCTGTGCTTAATCATGAAAGGCGCATTTTTAACTATCGCCTTTCTAGAGGAAGAAGAATTGTTGAAAATTTTTTTGGAATTTTAGTTTCCAGATTTACAATATTTCAAAAACCCATCAATCTATCGCCAACTAAGGTCAATGCCATAGTTCTAGCGTGTTGTTTGCACAATTTCTTAAGAAGACATTCCAGTAGTTACATCAACAATCAACCGCCTGTTTGTTATCAAAATTCGCTCGACATGGAGTCTCGAACATCCTCAAATAGTGGAAGTCTAATTGGTATGAGAAACGGCAGCAGTTCATGTTCCTCTAGCTCAGCCAAAGAAATTCGCGACACTTTCTGTAGTTACTTTAACGATGAAGGAAAAGTCGAGTGGCAAGAAAATAGCGTTTGAATATTGAATATAAATATTCACGAATTTGGTTTGATATATACAAAAATAATACTGTTATTATAATATAATAATATGTAATAATAATAATAATAATAATAAATAACTATTGCACGTTTACTTACCGATTTTTCATTGATGTCATTGCCCAGTTCATTGGTTGAAATACTGTCATCAGGAGTTTCCTGGTCCACCAGAAACATCAGTTCCCCGAAATACCACAGACTCGGAACATACACATCATTAGCTGAAGCTCCCGATTTCTTTGATTCGTTTACTTTCTTCAACTCCTTACGAAAAACGGATCTTAGGTTATTTATTTTCTTCACTACACTATCACGTGTTGCATTGGGCTCGAGAGGTTTCAGTTTTTCAATTAAAATATCGTAGGCTGCCGCTTTCTTAACACGGTTGGAATAAGATACGCATGCGGTATCCCAAAGCTCGGGAAGGGACCGGTAGCCGTCGATAAATGCCAAAAGCGAATCCTTTTTTGAGACCGTAGTCATCGTATAGGTTCAGAAACAGGACGGCAACTGAACAAACTGTACGATAAACTGCATAAACTGCGCAGGTTATCTTTGCAAATGAGGGTCCGAATGCGCAGACTTTTTATCTGCGTGAAAATCGGTCTAAACTGCGCAGTTGACACAGTTTATCGCTCAGACATGACGTCACACGTGATAAACTGCACAGCTAAACTGAAGGTGTGTAGCCCCCTTAAGACAGTTGCAAA
>NW_019724585.1:1097545-1118640 GCF_002891405.2 Cryptotermes secundus | reverse complement strand
CCTATCACCATAAACTATTATTAAGATGTTGGTTTGTTTTCACCCATTTGACCCCGAGTTTTAAGAAACCTGACAATGGTACTGAAGCAGAGCTGGTAGGGATGACACTGACTGGTTTTGGTTGCAACTATTCTATGTAGTACAGGGTTTGGCAGGGAGGTGTGATGGTTTTCAGAAAATTAGTACACAATTATTTTTTGATGAATAGCAAATTTTAACATTTTTAAAGAGTACATGTATAATGAATGCCATTTAAGATGCTGTAACAAAAAATTAGAGAATTTAAATTCATTTTCAGAAAATAACATCATGCAAATGGCGGCCGTTATTGTCCAAGCATTGTTGCACATGAGCAGAAATAGTTCTTTGAAACATAGCGAGGGGAATCGCTCAAATTTCTCGGGTGATGGCAACTGAAAGGGTTTCAAGAGTGTGTGGTTTGTCAATGTAAACCTTAGCTTTCAGGTAGCCCCATAAAAAGTAACCACACGCCGAAAGATCTGGGGATCGAGGGGGCCACTTCACATCCCCACACTTTGAAATGAGGGGCCCAGGAAAATGTTCTCTCAATAAGGCCATTGATTCTCTTGAGGTACGGCAAGTAGTCCCATCTTGTTGAAACCAAACTGTAGTGAGGTCGATGCGATGTCTTCACAATTCAGGCAGTAAGAACTTGCGCAACACTGTCACGTAACATTGTGAGTTTACTGTTACAGTGCAAGCACCTTCCATGAAAAAGGCAAAGTTATGCCGAATTGGGCCATTCCGCACCACACAGTGACTTGCTCGCAATGTAGGGGTCTTTGATGGAGTTCTTGGGGATTGTTTGCTGACCAATACCAGAAATTTTGTTTATTGACACTTCCTGTCAAGTGAAAATGCACCTCATCACTCATGATGAGAAAAGTGTCATCCCTCAGCACTTCCAGCATTCTTTCAGCAAACGTAAACCTCCATATGAAATCCTTCTGCTACAGTTCTTGAACCACCATGATTTTGTACAGGTGATAGTGAAGGTCAAAGTGTAAAATTCGGCAAACTGACCTCTCTGACATCCGTAGAGCATGAGTGTGCCGTACTGCTGACCAACATGGGCTGGTCTCCACAGCTTGTCAAACTCTTTCGATGTTTACCGGAGTCCTGATGGTTTGATCGCCTCGCCAAGCTGTACCTGGTCTCCCAGATCCAGTTGTCCTGAAGTTCTTCACCCACTTCAATATTGTGTTTCGAGACTGAACGGCGCAATGTCAACCAACATTGAAGTGAGTATGAAATCTGTGCTGCGTAAGCACCACCGAACTACCCGTTTGAATAAACGTCTCAAAAACAAAGGCGCGATGTTCAATCATCCACGGTTCCATGGCTACTAAAATGGCGTCTAACAGCAAGTAATTGCCAACCATGGCGCATGCACTAGTCCCCCTATCACCACTTTAATACCCATCACAAATACATCAAACCTCCCTGCTGGACCCTGTATATCTGGCATGTAATAATGCCACTGAAACATGACATGCACTATGTGATAATATTATATTGTAGCATTCTGCTGCACTTTTCACTTAGTGTTAAGTGGTAAGTGGTTATAGTCTTATTAACACTTATTAAAAACTAGTCACTTTAAAAGTTTTTTATGACGTTTTGACCAAAGTAGTTGAACATGACACATGCATAACATATAATATATGCACTAGGGGAACCATATATCAACAACTAAGCATCAATGCAGAAAGACAGCAGTTCCCTCACCCACAACTGTTAACATCTGATGATGACCACTCTGGTCAAAACATTTCATAGAAACGTTTATTCTAATAAGTTTTAATAAACCATTGCACATAAGACTGTATAACTAATTAACACTAATTCCACTGTGTGAACCAAATGTCAGATGAGAAGTTGCTGCCGTCAGATGAAGTGATGATGAAGATAACAAAATGAGTGAGAGTGGTGATGGAAGAAGCAAGGATAATACTTCTGTAACAGCACTACAGGGTTTCAGAAACAGTAGGAAGTACAAGATGACATTAAGGACTTTAATCTGAATGCTCATAATAGAGAAATAATTTAAACACAGAACTGACTCCTTCCTCTTCATTTACAGAGTATGCAATTGTATTTTTAAATAAAATATGTGAATTAAAAAGTTTTATAGCATGAAAATTCAGACTGCATGGATATTAATAGAAAGTGAGTACTTTAGCTGAGTGGCCAGCACTCCTACTTCATACATGAGAAATCCTGGAACTGACTCTTAGAGCTGAACTCAGCTATTCTGAGCTCTTCCACAGCCTCTCAGTCAAACCTTGGGAGCACACCTTAAAATGGCAAATAACTGTTCCCTTCTAAATCCTTTCAAATTAATGTCACTGCTATATTCCATGCAGTTTGAAATGCACCATTAAAAATCCAAAAATCAATCATCTATAAATAATGAGGCTGAAACAGTGATAAATGGCTCCACTATGGACTTTTAAGAGAAAACCTCTCACCTTTGCAAGGCTGGCAGTGAAAAGGACACACTCATACAACTCCCCCATCCTTTGCAAGAACTCATCCACATATGGCCTCTTAAGAACATACACCTGGTGCACAGTTCCATCTATCTCCACAGGAACCACAAAGTCAGCATTACTGATGGGCTAGAACAGCAGTGGTTACATATCACACATCAATCCTGTATTCCACCAATTCATATTCATCAATACAAAACACTACACTGTATGATTTCTTTCTTGCAATTCAATGGCTCTACAGCCCTTCGTTGGGCCCTGGCCTCTTCTTCAGTTTCATAATCTTTTTTACAGATGGCAGGACTCCTAGCATACACAAGCACACGTTTCACTTGGGCATCATGATACCCCCAGTGAATAAAATCACCTGTATGCACTCAGCCTTAAAATAATACCACACATCAACTACAAAAAAGAATGGAATAAAAGGTCTTGCACATTTCAGAGTAATCATTACTTTAAACCACAATGAACGAGAAAAAGGTACAGCAGTAAATAATAAAATAGAATTAGAGGCTCCAAACACCTAGTCTTAAAATTCACTCACCTTAAATGAGCTGTGTACTAGTGTCTCATCCAAATCAATCACCATGCACTTTTTATGCATGTCCTGATGTCGTACTGGGGGTAACAGGAACCTAGGGGAACCTGGGCTAAGTGGAGGTGAACCGCGACCCACACTACCTGGGGGTAGTTTTGAGCTTTTCGAATTTGTCTGCCTGCTGAAGCAGCAAAGCAGTGAACGCAAAAACCCTCGTCGGGGTTTCTTGCCAACTTGACCTGAAATCAATCAAGATATATGAGGTTCTTATGATAGTGAATATGAAGACTACTGTTTTTAGGATGCAATGCAATACAGTCTGGCAGAAAGGTCCTGGTACTGGCATTTTGGAGGAAACTGTGCCACCATTTTCAGGTCAGATGAAGATGGAGGCAGCAGGTTCCTCCAACATGTCAGTACCTTTCTACCAGATTACAAAGTGTCACAGCCAGAAGACTAATCTGCAATAATGGTATCAGAATTCTACCTGAGGAGAAAATCCTGTAGCAAATTACATTTACATCTGTTCAAGGCATTAACAATTCAAAACACTTAACAGAAACCTGACACACATATACGCACACTAACACCGGAAATTATGTGTAAATGATGTACTTCCTGGATTATAAGTTACACTTTTCCACACTTTATAATTTCTGAAACTGAGGTGTGTGTCTTACATTTGAGGGCATCTAAGAACCAATATCAAAAAATTATATTGTATGACAACGAAAATCGTCATGTCCATAACACTAATTACAGAAAAGTAACATTAAGAGAGCAACAGAGCACAGTTAAAAGTGTCATAACATGTGACAATGTGTGACAGAGGCTTGGAGACCAAAAATATCAAGTACTCTTTGATATTAACTAATACTCTACAATGAAAAGAGATTGGTCAGCGTATCACTAACACTGTTGCAACATTCTGTCAGTGTCACACTTCCCTGCTGGATACACTTAGTGTTACACATGGACACATCATTTACGTATGCAGCAGACCATGGTAATAGAACTGTAGGATGTAAATTTACAGCAAGTGAAGCAATCATTTGCCATCAGAGGAATGACTGTGAATTTATACTTTCATGCAAGGCAACAACAGCAGTTTCACAAAGCCAAAGAAAGGGACACACCCTGATGTGCATGCTGCAGTCCTCCACTTCACGAAGAATACGAATGCAATGGGGATGCCCATCACATGGCAGACTATGTACGTAAGGCGACAGAAAGTGCCAAATCACTTGAAATAACTAATTTTTAATGTGGGTAACAATGGTGTCACAGATTTATGTACTATGAAGAACTGTCACTCAGGCATCAAACATCCGTCTGTCAAGTGATCCCATTCTGAAGAGAAGTGGCTGAACTTTCAGCAATACATTATTCAATTAAGGAAGAAACAAAACTATGCACTTAAGCATACTGGAAATGTAGGTAAGGCGATGGTCTATCCTAATATGCCTCAAATAACACTGTTAATGCTAAAAGTGCAAAAGAACTTAAAATTAGAAGCACAGGTTATGAGAGGCCTCATGTAATTCTGATGCTGTGAGTAACTGCTGATGGTCAATAATTACCACCTTGTACCTTCTCAACTAAAAAGTGATACCTAACAATGAGATGTCCCCTAAAGGCATTACTGTGCATGCACAATCTAATGGATACATGAGAGCTGATTTTATGGAAGACTGGGAGAAAAGTGCATGGGTAAGACATCCTGGAACTCTACACGACTGACCAACTATGGCAGTACTTCACACTTTTCATGGCCCTTTATCAGCATAACTCAAGGTTAAGCTTGAAGGCCTATGTGATGACTGCCCTGAGGTAGTCACAAGTGAGATAGATGAAGAAAGTGCTTCCATGCCAGCACACTCTGAGGCAGTGAAAAGTTTGAAACTTTGTGGCAAGAGATGTTCCAGAAGCAGTAATGAGTGTTTGTGAAACATAAAAGTTTGTTAATGGAATGGCAGAGAAAGGTACCAAACTCTGAACTCATACTTATTCATAAATGGAACTAATAACATGGTTAGACTTCAATGTATACAACATACATTGTTATCATTAGGTTACATTAGCTTTCTTGTCAGCAACAGTTTTTATGTTATTTGTATACATTTTTTAACTGATCCATTATGAAGTTTTATATTAATTTTTCTTAGCACTAAAGTAAAAAGAGGGGCTCTAGTACTGCCATGCATTTTTAAATTGCCCTGATATTATATTGTGGCATATTTGTTAAAGGCAAGAACTGTGAAGCCAGAAGAGGCAGCCATTACAGAGTAACAGCTTCACAAACAAGCACATGTCCACAGTGAAAATGGGATACTGACTGACTGCCTGACTGACTGACTGACTGACTGACAGACAGACAGACAGACAGACCAGTCAGTCAGTCTGTCTGTTGAGAGTTGCTGTAGCTGAGGCCAGGACAGTTCGGGAACTCAGAGGAAGATAAATGCCATTGGAAGCAATTACCAGAAGACTGGTGAAGACACGGCATACTGAGTAGACTTAAGTGTGTGCTCTAGTGAACTGTAAAGTGCATGAATTAGTGAAACAGTTATAACTACTTGCAGTCATGGATCTGTAAGAGTACAACAAATACACTTACCAATCCAAGACCGATTTACAGTCACTCTACCATGTGACAGTACATTCTGTTTCTTACAACTTCTTATAACTTGTACCTTCCCATTCAAAATACCTGTCATTGCAACTACTTGCTACCTTCTGAATTATCATCACATTAAAGTGTTAATCAGCACATAATCATCCAATGAATTTCCAGTCACTAGCAAAATATACCAAACTGTGTTCTGATTGCTTATATTTAATCTCTCAGGTATTTCTATGACTGCACATGGGTGATCCCATGTACTACTCAGTGGCCACCATGATCTTCAAACTGAGAACTGCAGAGTTTATTGGAGTTCCTGAGAGAGTGTCTCCCCCGCGATGGTGTCTCTACTTTGACGTAGTGGAGGGGCTTGCGTGGTCAAATGACCCTGAGAGCTATGCCGGTGGTAGCATAGCTACTGGTAGGGCCACCCATGCCGGACAGGTCGAAGGTGATGACCCAGACTAAAAGAAATACCCTGGCCCTCCAGGTTGGGGATTGGGTGAGAGGCTGACGACCTCTCACCGTAAAAAAATATGTCTCAAAACCTGGAATCAAGCCTCGGAAACCTCAACAGAATGGAAGACGGCATTTGGCAAAGAGTATCCCAAAGAAAATATTATACAGTACAATAGGTGGTAGGAGACGTGCTGGGAAACCAAGAACTAGATGGATTGATGCGGTGGAAGAAGATGCAAAGAAGTTAATGGGCATAAGGAACTGGAAGAGAGCAGCGCAGGACAGAGAGGAATGGAGGGGCTTGATAAGGGAGGCCAAGGCCTGACATCGGGCTGTTGCGCCATAGAAGAAGAAGAGAGTGTGTCTCATTCATTACCTGAAAGTGAGCTTTCATAACAAAAAATTTCTTGGAATAAAGGAACAATATTATGCAGACTGGGACAGCATAACAAATCACTGTCAAGCACTTACAAATACTTCTGTGACAACAGTACAAATCAAAGCTCTTGATATACATGGTACTACAAAATTCCCTCAGTTTGACTGCATGCATCAACCACACATGTACAAATATAGGGAGGGCAGATCTCAGTTCCATCATATATGGCCTTAGTTCCATTCAGGTTCCGTCTCCAAATGACAGAAGCACCAACCATAAAGTGCCGAACAGAACACTAAAGTTCGTAAGCAAAAGAATGGAGGGGTATTTAACTTTCCATGCCACAGTTGGTAATTACAAAATGTGGGAAACAGCATAGCAAACACTTACAGAATATCTAAAAGATCGGTCAAGCAATGGTCAGTGTAGTCAACATGTGGAGACTTGTGATTCATAGGCCCAATGAATGGAGTATGCAGAGAGGTTAAGGAACATGCTTTATTCTTATATGCACTCAGATTTGTTTTCACAAGTCTTCCCATATTACTGTAATACCAGTTTACTGGCTGTTTTCTGTGGTTTATTTTACAATGATGTTGGTATCTCAGGCTATGCAGCGTCAAATGGCATGACTGGTGAGTAATGAACTGAAAAGGATGTGGAAAAATATAGCTGGGCCCTAATCAGGATATTACTCTGGAATTTTCCTGGAGTGAATGAGAAAAACTAAGAAAACACTGTCAGGATAGGTCCCAGCCAAAATTAAAACACAGCACCTCCCACAAACAAGTCTACAGCATTCCAGTCTAGTATTACACATATACAAAAATGAACATAAATTAAGAAAATATATTCAACATGCATTACATCTTGTCTACCACTTACCTGGGGGTGCCAATTCATTTTCCACACGTGGCAATGGAACTGAAAAAATAAGAGAATAAAACTGTAGTATGCCAATGCTCATAAGAAGCAGGACTCTAAATGACAGATAATGAAACTTTTGTGGCAAATATGTCACACCACAATTGAATGTAGCCACTGCAAACTGGACAAAGTCTTCCCTTAACAGTCAATCCCCTATTCAAAGAATGATAAACATAAACAACAACAATTATAGAATAATTTAGTGCACAAATGTGGCCCCCTAGATCCCCAGATCTAAACCCCGGTGATTTTAATTTGTGGGGAAAACTCAAAAGTGTTGCATATGCCAACAATCCACATTGCCCGGAGGCTCTAAAACAGAATATTCGTGAAGCAATTTACAACATTTAGCAACATGAATTGCAATATGTTTCACGAAATCTGTTTAATGGAATTCAGACATGTCTCACAGCAGAGGACAGACATTTCGAACATCTCCTATGATGGTGAGTACAATATTAATTACTGTATTTAATTAATAATTAATGAAAGTAGTAAACAATGTGTGCTAACAGTTCCGGGTTTTTGGCAGCATTTTTCTTGGCAAGTGGTGCAGCACTTTCGCAGAAAGTTGCCAATAGTAAAATCAATGTCCAACCAGCATGCACTCTGAACATGATGTACAAATCATAAATCAAGGTGTGACTGAGGCAATCAAATAACACAACCACCTTAGCCTTCTGAGAATGCCTGTCAAGATGATAATGCTGTAAGATTCTGGAAGAAGACTACATACTATATATAGCATATCTCAGACAATGTCTTTAGTGAAACCAATGGCACCTGTTCAATCATAAAGAAACCACTTCCAGATCTACGATAAGATGATTTTCAGGGTTTTACCAACAAAGAGGTAAACAAGACTAAAATTACCGATTTGGTGGATGTTTTAAGGGGGTTAAAAGTTATATGTGTAAATCTGACTTCCAGTACATAACTAATGCAGATATTATTTGTTCTGCTGCGGAATATACTAAGAGACATGTAGGCGAACAACAAGCAGATAGTAATTGTGTCAGCCACAACACTGCACTATGGTGTTTTGACAGTTTGTTAACTACATGAATCAAAATTGGAGCCTACAAAACATGTTCTGCTGTTCATGAAAAAAAGAAACAAGCAATTACATTTTTCTAGAAGTCAACAATAGTTCACTCTACTGCTGTAACTTCCAGATTTCTGATTGAATTCCAACATACATGTAGACATCTGACATTTAGTATTCACTTCTAGCACTACTAATCTTGTAATGATCAATATACAGACCATATGAGTCAACCATGGGTAAACCACAGAAACAGAGATTCTGATGACTATCTATTCTGAACACTGTGTGCACTAGCTCATAAGTGTTCTGGAATACAGTACTGTCTTATAACACCACTTTTACTGTTCGACAAAATTAGCATTGCTGACAAATGTAGAGGTTCGACTTGAAAGACAAACTGCAAATTATAAAAAAAGAACGCACACAGAATAACAGGAATGCATAATCTTAATACTTATGCATTTCTAATACAGAGCAACATTTTTAACATGGTGACAGTTGTTACGTTACAAAGCCGTTGTCATTGATACCAGCACACGCATTTTTTAGAAAAAATAAAAAAGCTGTAAACAAACCCTGGAATTCTGTTCTCCTCCAAAATAATGCCTGCTACAATTACTGGTGTACAGACTTCCTCCTTAACAGGTGCAACACCCATGTTAGGACCTACTTACCCTTTTCAGGAGAAAAATTACTTAGTTGTTCGTCATCGCGTGACACCTGTGTGATGATGGACGTTGCGTCCATTTAAACATTTGTTTTTTATCCTGTTACTGTGCTCAATTTTGGAAAAGTAAACGAGAAACACCATAAAAAATTCTTTTATTTCAAAATGGCAGATGATCTTTCACTCCTCTCGACTTGTTGTGGTGATGACTACGTATATCAACATGAGTATGAAACCACAAGACTCAACAATGAATTTAAATTTAACACATGATTTGTAGAATTTCGTTGATTTTCATGCTCTACATGCATACATGTTCGTTCACAACGACTTCTAGATAACATCTGTCTCAAGATTTAACAATAAATTGACACCGAAACCGCATATGCGCATCAGTACCAAACAAACTACACAATTTATATCAATATAAAAGTATTTAAGAAAAATGTTTTATTGTAGTAAAAATTATGTTCCGACACAGTAATAACGACTGAGAATACAAAAATGATATTTTGTGCATTAATATTTCTACATTATGAAGATACACTCAATCGACGTTTCTAACAAACATTGTCATTGAATACATATCACCGTAGATGTTACAAAAAGAAGCCGTTCACTGATACTACCTCGGTAATCGATCCTACCTTCCAGCGCATTCCAGTGGTTCCAGTGTGCATTTGCAGCCGAGCAAGAATTGTGTCTTGTCTCGGTGTGAAGTAATCTTTCGATAAACTTTGAGGAGTATTCTTGCTCGCAAGAGGGTATAGGAAGTGTTAATAATTAACAGGAGGTTAAATGATTCGTGTATGTACAAAAATATTGTGGTATAGTGGATAGAGTTCGATTCCAGGCATTATCAAATTTTTTCCTGAGAAGTAGTTGGTGTGGAACGGGGTCCACTCAGCCTTGTGAGGATAATTGAGGAGCTATTTCAAGGAAATAGCGGCTCCGGTCTACAAAACCGAAATTAACGGCCATGGGGATTTTTTTATTGCAGAAAGAATATTGTAAATAAAAAAGGCCTAGGCAATGCCCATCCGGCCTAGCCGCGGGGGTTCGTTGCGCTGACAACTCGACACCCTCTATCCGCTAAAGGTGGCACTAACTTTGTTGTCTAATGACGGTGGCTCGGTCAGAATAGTTCGCTTGCGGAATAAAACCACGGAGTTTGTTTATTACTTTCTGAGCTTAAGACAGCACCCTCCTTCGTGGGGTGTTACGTGGGTCCAGAGGCAAATTTGTCGTTGTTGGTTTTCGGGTTTTTGATCTCTCTAAGCGCGATGAAGGTGCTTTTAAAATTTAAACTATATATTAGAAATGCCATGATTGTTTGGGGGGGGGGAACTCGTTGGTGAAAAGCTCAGGATTAAAGACAAAACGAAGATGTCTCTGGAATGTGATGTAGTGTAGCCTAGGAGGTATTTATCAACGTTTCGGAGGAACCTGCTACCGGCATCTTCAGTGTAACCTCAGAAACGCTGATAAATATTTAGCAGACAACAGCAATTCCGCACTCCCAACCATAAGAACATTAAATCTCAAACCACAGCAGACTATTGAAATTGCAATGCCCAACTCTGTTCTTGGCAAAAGATAAAGTTGTGCCTGTGCTTAATTAAGCACCACCCCCATGAAGATGGATGAGGGAGTAAAAATACAGCTCCGCCATTCTTGGCCTTGGCTCTAGATGGAGGTGTTTGGTCAACTTCATGCCCATGACACTTTGTCCAAGGGAAAGAGCCCTCAGTACCCATTGTATAAGTAGACCCAAGGCCTGGTCCGAACAATGTTGAGGAGAGAAAAATCTCTACACTTCCATGAATCGAACCCTGGCCATCCAGCCCATAGATCGTCGCTGTACCGATTGAACTATCCGGCAGTACATAGATCTACACAGGAATTGTTAAAAAAAATGGTCTGAAGCAAGGAGATGTTTTATCGCCACTGCTTTTCAACTTTGCTTTAGAATATGCCATTAGGAAAGTCGAGGGAAACCAAGTGGGTCTAAAATTAAATGAGACACATTAGCTGCTGGTCTATCATGATGTGAAACTATGGGGAGATAACTTAGGTACCACAAAGAGAAACACAGAAACTTTTAATTGATGCTAGTAATGAGGTTGGTATAGAAGTATATGCAGAAAAAGGGAAGTATAAATTTGTCTTGTCACCAGAATGCAGGGCAAAATAATGACATAAAGACAGCTAACAGAACCTTTGAAAATGTGGCAGATCAAATACTTAGGTATGACAGTAGCAAATCAAATTTGATTGAGGAGGAAATTAAGAGGAGATTGAATTCAGATAATGCTTGCTACCATTCAGCCCAGAACTATATGTCTTATTGTCTGCTGTGTAAAAATGTAAAAGTTAGAATGTACAAACAGTAATTTTGCCTGTGGTTCTGCATGGGTATGAAACTTGATCTTGGACATTAAAGGAGGAACACAGACTGAGAGTGTTTGAGAACAGGGTCTTGAGGAGAATATTTGGACTGAAAAGAGATGAAGTGACAGGAGGTTGGAGAAAACTGCATAATGAGGAGCTTCATAACTTTTACTCTTCATCAGTATAATTAGAACGATTAAGTCAAGGAGGATGAGATGGGCAGGTCATGTAGCTTGAATGGGGGAGAGGAGAAATGCATATAGGATATTGTTGGGAAAGCAGGAAGGAAGGAGACCACTGGGAAGGCCAAGATGTAGGTGGGTGGACAATATTAAGATGGATCTTAGAGAGATAGGACAGGATGATATGGACTAGATCTGGCTGAGGATAGGGACCAGTGGAGGCTCTTGTAAACACAATACCGAACCTTTGGGTTTCATAAAATGTTTTCAAGCTCTTGAATAGCTATGGAAGGTGGCTTCTCAAGAAGAGATCAGCTCCATGAAGTTAGTTAATAGCTATTTAGTAATCTGTGTTATTTAGCATAGTTTTTTTAATGCTAGTGGTGTGGGACTAAGTCCCTTGTACTGTGGCCACTTCTGGCCTATTGTACCAGCCCAAGATGATAGGCGAGGGTGATTTTGGAGCAATTGGTGGAATGAAGATTGGCAGGGGAAACTGAAGTACTCGGAGAAAACCTGCCCCAGCAACACTTTGTCCACCACAAATCCCACTTAACCAGACCCTGGATCGAACCCGGGCCGCTGCAGCGGGAAGCCAGCGACTAACCGCTTGAGCTATGGCCCAACCCTATGTAGCATACGTTAATCATTATAGTGGTTTAAGTTCCCCAAGGCACTGCTTAAGATTTTTGCAGGGGCGGGGGGAAAGAAAATTTGCTTGAAAACCATTAAGCCGTCTAATACTATTTTTACTGATTGCCTCAGAGTAATCAGGATAGAATAATCATCTTATACATATTAATATTTGGTGTAATTGTTTCCTTCCTTCAATTCTGATTTTACTTGAGTAATACCCTAATAGAGGAATTAAAATGATATCTAAGTGAACAACAAAAAAGAATATAAGTATGAATTATAACCAAACTCATCCATGAGCCAGTACTTTTACTGGAGATTCTACAGATTAATGTGTTAAAAATATATAGTAAAATTCGATGTACATACCTCTTTTCTTGCTATCTGCTTGATATATATATAGGCTGAAATGAAACTGCAGTATTCGATTTCACTACGAAAGCACAGAAAACAGATCACACTCTGTATTTGGCCACAATGCAACTGTCTGTTCAGAGCCCTAGAAGGGGCAATAATCCCTTGCAGCTATAATGGAAGGTCTTAGCACTGAAGAAGGGAAACCTCTAGCTTTTTCTTGAATAGCCATTCTTTCATTCTTCTGTCCTGTAGTCAAAAGGATTCAAAAATCTGAAGAGTAACAAAGATGTGAGACTTGCCAGCAGAAGACCAAATTATTTTATTGCTTCCATCTGTTTTATGACACCAGGGACTGCTAAAATATGTCAAGTGTTAAAAGCAGGACTGATGTTATGATGCAGAACAACTCTGTGAAGAACGGAGAAACCATTTTTACAGAACGCATCAAAATTAAAAGAAAAAATTGAAAATAAAGTATAAGTCTTTGTATATAAATTTGCAAATCTTCTGTTGGAGGTGGAGTGAGGAGTGTTATGACACTTTCAGTTCCTTACAAGCTTGCAGAGTGTAGTGCACGGCATGTCCAACAATTGAAAAAAGTCACCCTCTTTGTCACTGCACAGTGTGCAGAGAATTTCAGGAAGAACTCATAAAGCCTACTTTCTAGAGCACACACAAATCTTATGTAGTTAATATTATATTTCAGTATTTCAAGTTTATAATCAAACAATAACATGCAGTTTGGCTCATGGATTACCATGATGGTCTCATATCTAGATGGCCATAGGATTAAATTCTACTCACACTGGAATTTTCTGTACTTTGAACTGTAAATACAGTACAGAGTGGGTATAACCTCAGAGTTTCACACCATTGTCATATGTGTCGACTTCTATAAACAGTATTTCATACATGTTTATAGTCTATTTTCATACAAAATTTAATTTTTCTATCTACGGTAGCCCATTAACTATCACTGTCAAACTGAAAACTAAACGTTTTTCTGTATCCACCACGTTGTTCTCTAATTTTTAAATTAAAGAACAAAAACTTTAATGAAAGTTGTGTATTTTTCTAAGGTCAACTAAGATATATTTTTTGAGGACATTATATTAAGGAATGATAGTATCGCTTCCACCATACTATTAATGAGTGCAGAAAGTCAAGAAATTATGACAGGATGGCCTCCAGTGGTACGTTTGTACAAAATTTTGTCAAAATCTATCAGCTGTGAGCATGCACATACACACAGCATGGCAATCTCATAAACTTACATTCTCCCCTTAATTAGGCTAAAAGTAAATGATCTGGAGCAATGTTGATATGCAAACACGCTCTCATAAATTGTAGATATACTTCTTGCAGTATTTCTTCCATACAAAATTCATAAAGTCATATGTTTCATATTAGGGGCTTACTTCATGCACTCATAACATCCAATACTGAAAAAGTACATTTTCAAGAACTTCTCAAAAAATAGGCATTTTTCATTAAAATTATGAGAGATTATTGTTGGCAGATCCATCTATCAGCAGAATCAGTACTGTCTCCAACAAGTACATGCTGTGCTTTTTCATGCTGTATTACCATAATCTCACACAGCATCATAATGATTTTCTATGGTGTAGAGAAAATTAATAATGCATTACAAAATCAGTTTATGAAACAAAATAATTACAACACCAGATCACCACAACAAATTAAATGTTTCAAATAATATCAGTGAAACTGGAGACTTAAAATGTACATAGAAAAAGTATGAACTGGAATACAAACCATATGAGTGAAACAGTCTTGGGTGTGCCCAAAGGGAAGATGGAGAGAGAGACCTAAAGGTTTTAGCAACAGGCACTTAATGCTTAATCATGATGAGATAATGATAGTAGTCATGTGTGCGCGTGTATGCGCTAGGGAGGGAGACAGATACTACTATAAATTACCTTTTCTGAGTAACATACTCCCATGCATATCGAGTGTTAACTCCAAGAAGAGAAGAGGAAAATGTTTGCACATGACATATATTTGTCCATGATAAAATTTGTGTGTATCTGTGAAGTTACTGTTGTCTGTGTAAATAAGAATACAAAGGATTTCAAACTTATGATGCTTTACTGGTTCTAGGAGCAACACTTACAACTGTTAAACAGAAGCAAAACAATACGTACATGATGAGTTTTAAGTATCTGTTTTATATATATAATCACTGTTTATAAAATATTTCAAACTCCCCCTTTTACAGCTTTCTACATAGTCTTCATATACAAAACGATTTTGTTATCCACCTGAAATTAGAAATATATACCACTTTTCAAAACTGATTAGGGGGGAGGAAATTAAAGTTTCTAAAACTGAATAAATGTAAAAATATCCCACACCAAATTCTGCTAGTTCAAACTAAATCTAAGGATTCTTAAATTTAAAAATAGTAATGAAATTAGTCTTTAGATACAGGTTGCAAAAATTTAAGACAGGAATATTACAATTCTTCTTCTGCTTCTCCTCCTCTTTCTACCTTTGATTTTAACTAATTTCATGGAACTGAGCCCTTATTGAGAAGCTACCAGTTGTGCAGCTACTCAAGAATTTCCCAATGTTTAATGGAACCCGAAGGTTCATTACTGTGTTCACAATAGCCCTCCACTGGCCCCTATCCTAGGCCAGATCAATCCAATCCATACCACCCCCATCTTATTACTAAGATACATCTCAGAATTATCCACCCACCTATGTCTTGGTCTTCCTAGTGGTTTCTTTCCTTTTGGCTTTCCCACCAACATCCTATATGCATTCCTGTTTGCCCCCATTCATGCTACATGCCCTGTCCATCTCGTCCTCCTTGACTTGGTCATTCTAATTATGGTTGACAAAGAGTACAAGTTATGAAGCTCCTCATTATGCAGTTTTTTCCACCCTTGTCATCTCATCCCTCTGTGGTCCAAATATTCTTCTCAGCACTCTGTTCTCAAACACCCTTAGTCTATGTTCCTCCCTTAATGTCAGAGACCAAGTTTCACACCCACGTAGAACCACAGGAAAAAGTATAGTTTTGTATATTCTAATTTTTATGTTTTTAGACAGCAAACGAGAATACAAAAGCTTCTGGACTGAATGGTAGCAAGCACTACCAAAATTCAATCTCCCTTAATTTCCTCCTGACTAAAATTTTGATTTGTTACTGTCATTCACAAATATTTGAACTGTGCCACATTTTCAAAGGATCTTCCTTTGATGATTATACTTTCATATTACAAGACTCTTTCCTCTTCCACTTCCACTTTCATGCATGTTGTCTATAAACGATACTACATAAGAAAAATAAATATCTGGAGCCTGATATTTCTTTCTTCACCCACTTTCATAGTATTAGCTATGAAAAATGGATGTCCATGAACAGAAACATATAGAAACAAGCCTACAATGATCTCTAATTTTTGCTTCTTCTTGTATTTTGTTATGAAGTGTAACATGAATAGACACCTACTTCTGTACTATCAGGATCCATATGTAACATGTAATGAAAATGATGTATTAAATCCAGTTTCAATTAATGTGTTTTTTTACCTGTATTCGTGACACACTGTCTTGTTCAATGTGGTGTAATTTTCCAGTGAATTTAGAGTAAGCATACTTTTCAGATTTATAGAATACAGAAGTTTTAGAGTTTAGAAGTGAATTAGCTGGTAACAGTGAAAATGCTGACGCAAGTAATGTGAAATATGCCTTATATCAGGTCTAATCCTGTCTATAACCAACATCTGCTATTGAAAGTGTGTTCTGAGTTGATCTTCGACTTTACTGAAATGGAAAGAAAATAAACAGTCTTGAAAATAAAACGCAGACAGTGAGCTAAGACAATGAAGATGGAGAAGAGAAACAATACTAGGGTCACTCATCGTGCATCTTTGAACCCTTACTATGTATTATATACCAAATTTAAGTTTTAAAGGTAAAGGTAAGGTAAAGTTGTCCTTGTGCTTAACTAATTAAGCACTATGCTATGAAGGCGTATGGGGAAGTGGATGTATAGATCCACATTTTATTGATCTTGGAACTAGCTGGAGGTGAGTAGTCAGCTTCACACCTCTGCTGCTTTACCCCTGGGGAAAGAATCCCCACTACCCATTGGACAGGGAGACGTGTTTGTCTCTGTGATGAACTGTTGTTTCACCTACTCCATACCTACTTAGAGATGTTTTATGGAGCTGACTAATTCACGTTTATTAAATTGACAGTTTCTGTTTTATCATCGTTACAAGCACACATTTATAGATATTGTACAAGTCTACACAAATATCACTGTAAATATAACCACCTGCTATCTGTGCTGAATGGTACTGAATGTTTTTGGAATGGGAAAGGATTGCTAACACTTCTGGTTGGAATTTGCTTATGAAAACCGAGGGACCATAATAGAGAATGCTTGTAGATAGCATAAAGACATAAAGAGCAGAATTTTAAAATGTTAACTGTTCTGGCCCTAGGTAGGAAAGAACTATACAACATATTCTAATATGACATAAAAAATCCACAAACAGATAATGTGGTCTTGGATAATCAAGATCCTAATGCACACAGGCTTTCATTTATATCTTGCAGGCAATGTCATATGATTTATACTGAACCAACTTATTCAATTGTATGAATTTTGTGATTATTAAACCACATCTTGTATGAGTAGAGAGGACACAACTGTTCTCAGATCACTGCTCACATTTCTGTTCAGCAAGATCATATTGCCAGTAGTTTCCAATTAGATTACAAAATGACACAAGTTTCTGAAATACTGAAACCTGTCATGGTTCATTTCTGCATAATAAAGATGTAATCAAGCAAAGCCTTAAATATTCACATACTAGGAAATGTCATAGTAGAAATGCTGAATGAACTTGGCTGTGAATGGAAATATTCCTGATGACTTGGGTTAAGAAAAGTAACCCTCTAGCATATATGCATGAAAAAACATACCATCACCTCCCTAAATCCTAGATATCATCAGTACTTCCAACATTCACAGCCCTATACAATTAGTTCACTCAAAGCAAAATTTTAACTTAGTTGTGCAGTTTTTGTAAATTAAATTTGAGGCTTGAAAGCAGCAACAATTTCTGCTAAATTTCATTCAACCGAGTGTCCTTTCTGTGTTCAAGCATCTGATACTATGAAGAGCATAGATTTAAAAGTTGTTTTCAGCGCTCAAATATCAAATACATTTCTGCACACTTTGAACTTACATGCACTGACATTCCAAACATCAGTAAACTCATATATTAAGTGGGTACAAGGAACTCTATATGTCTGTCCCTTCACTGCATAATTCTTGCAGTGCAAACCTTTCTTCATAGCCCATTATATTCTGAACAGTTCTTCTGTTAAATAACTTGGAAACATGTTGCAGTTATTAATAGAAAAATATATTTAGACAAGGAACCCATGTGATAAAAAGAACAGGGTCCTGCTACAGAATTTCCTAGTAACAGACTTAATTTGCTTTGTGTGAAATCAAATGTAATTCACCTTCTGAGTTTAAAGCTTTTAATTCAATGAAAGGTATTGCAGGGGCACATTCTTCCCAGATGCCAATAATCACACATTTAAACTGTTTACTTTATTGTATATTCAAGCTGGTACCTCCTGTAATTGTACAAAAGATCTAAAACATGTTGGTGTCAACATTCTATTTATTCTTCATCATCAATGTTCTTCGCATTGTGCGACCACAGAATAGCCCTGCAATGAAGACAATGCCCACAGCAGTGAAAGCAACTATCATGAAATATCGTCTTGCAGGAGAGCGAGACATCTGACTATACAGTTCTTCAAATGTCTTAGGCTCCATTATCTGGAACAAATTTAGAACACAGTCAGTGAAGAAAGGAAGAAATTTGAGTAGAACCAGTATTTTACACACAGAATTACTGGGTTTTTGGACTTTTACCATCGTCCGGAATTCTAGGTAATAGAGGACACAACACAGAAACACATCCAGTTCTGTGTCCTCCATTACCTAGAATTCTGGACGATGGAAAAAGTCCAAAAACCCAGTAATTCTGTGTGTCATCCACCATCATCAGAACCCTTCAGAATCTACTAGTATTTAACAGGCTAAAGTACTGACACTACAGCTTATCCTGTGAAAGCAACTCTCACAGGGGTATCAAAATTATTTATCACTATATAATGTACAAAAATAATATCAGTAATAACAACTAAAAAATCTGTCTCAATATAATTTACAAACTCCACTGTGAAGAGAGCACGGTGTGACATTCTTAAAAGTCATAATGGTGGAGTCAGAGAAGGGTCATAGACATCCACTGTTGCGTAACAGAAATATGGACACGACAATCAGAAATGAGTATGTCTGAACTGGCAAGGGCCAGCAGAAATTCAAGCAAACCGAAATGGGGAAGATACAAGTATATCTCATGACTCAATCGGAGTAGTGAGGCAGCAAAATATTGTGATGGGTACTGCAGCGCCAAGAACCGAAAGTGACTGTGCTGGTGAAAGCCAGCAGGAATTTACCTGAAGCTGAAATGGGGGAGTCTTGGTTACTGGAGGCTGTTACCATACAACAGGTATATGATATATGAAGACTTAGCAAAGTTGGAGAGTGCTGTAGTTACCCGAAGATTATGAAGAATGTCAAAAGTGTTGTCATTGTTTGTAGTTGAAGGCAATAAGCATCCAGTAAATTCAGTCATCAATCTAGACCCTGTGTTTAGTCACTGATATGTGACAGTATGAAGTGTATCAGAAAGTTCCCAGACTAGGTCCAAAAAAAAAAAGAAGCTGGCTTAACTCAATTTTGGTTGCCATTTCCTTCAAAAGAGTCTCACTGGGAATGTACACAGCAATCCCATCATTTTTTCCATGCTTCAAAAGCACCGTGGAAGTCATTTTCCTTAAAGCTGTCAAGGACTGTTTGCGATTCCCTTTGGATGTCAGTTGTTTTAAAATGTCGTCCATTCAGTTTCATTGTCAATTTGAGAAACAAAGCTAAATCACGGGGGGCTAAGTCTGGCTAGCAGCAACGATGCAGAACAATAACTATGTTGCTGTTAGTCACAAACTCTGTGGTTTTCAGGAATGTGTGGGCGGGCGGGTCATGTTCAAATTTTCTGTTAAGATCTCCTGACAAACTCCATAACTGATACCAAAGGTGTCTGCGAGCTCATGGATTGTTCGGCAAAGGTCTTTGTGGATGATTTCTCAAAATTTTTCAACATTTTCTATGGTTTTGTTAGTGACTGGTTGCCCTGAATGTGTCATCTTCAACTGGCCTTGAAACGTGACTACCATTCAAAAACCGTTGTCTGGCTTAAAGAATGTTCTCCAAAAGCCTCACAAAGCATTTTAAGGGTTTTGGTAGTGGATTTACCAAGCTTCACACAGAATTTTATAGACATGTTGCTCAATTTTACCATTCATCGCAGACAAAACAAAACAAAGTCAAAAAAGCACTCGTGTAAAAACAATGCTTGTTCACAGTGGTATCCGTGTGTAGACTGATGCAGAAGGCTTGCAGAAGTGTGATCTTGGCCACCCCTCTGATCTTCTTTCACAAAGGCAGTTACAATAATAACAGTGTGGGAACTTTCTGATACCACCTCGTAAGTTGATAGGAATTCCCTTTCATGGAACCCAAAGGCAAATTACTGTTCACAAAAGTCTAAGACTGGAACTTATCTTGAGCCTGCCACCAAACTCTCATGGAACTGGCCAAACATAACAGGGTACAACTGATGTGCATGCCAGGGCACGAGGGTATTGCTGGAAACGAAATAGCAGACCAATTGGCCAAGATTGGAGCTGAACATCTGTTCATAGGACCTGAACCAGCCTGTGGCATCTCTATAGGAGTCGCCAGAAAGGCAATCAGGGACTGAACAAATATGAATCACAAGAAATACTGGGGATCCTTGACTGGACTCAGGCAAGCAAAGGGATTCATACGAGGACCCTCTACTAAAAGAGTGAAGGACCTGTTGAAGTTAAACAGGAACCAGCTACGATGGGTGGTAGGACTACTTACAGGACACTGTCACCTCGTAGGACAACTATTCAAACTTGGACTAAGTCATAGTCCAACTTGTGAGAGGTGTCAAGAAGAAAATGAAACAGCCACACATATCTTGTGTGAATGTGAGGCCTTAGCTTATTTGAGATTGCGTCACTTGGGTCAATATTTTATGGAACCTAGTGACTATTTCAACATCCCCACGTACAAAATCCTATGCTTCATTCGAAGCACAGGATTGTTGAGGGGATAATCAGAAGGGGAGGCACAATAGATCACTGTGGCAAAGAAGGCCCACCTCTTATACATTCATTCATATCTTGAGCCAGCTGAATCCAATTAATGTTGCGGC
>NW_019724585.1:1061564-1097289 GCF_002891405.2 Cryptotermes secundus | reverse complement strand
CGACTCAGTCATAGTCCAACTTGTGAGAGGTGTCAAGAAGAAAATGAAACAGCCACACA
Organism: Cryptotermes secundus; assembly: GCF_002891405.2. NCBI lineage: Eukaryota > Metazoa > Arthropoda > Insecta > Blattodea > Kalotermitidae > Cryptotermes > Cryptotermes secundus. Next base: position 1,097,230 of record NW_019724585.1, on the reverse strand, counting down.
TATCTTGTGTGAATGTGAGGCCTTAGCTTATTTGAGATTGCGTCACTTGGGTCAATATTTTATGGAACCTAGTGACTATTTCAACATCCCCACGTACAAAATCCTATGCTTCATTCGAAGCACAGGATTACTGAGGGGATAATCAGAAGGGGAGGCACAATAGATCACTGTGGCCAAGAAGGCCCATCTCTTATACATTCATTCATATCTTGAGCCAGCTGAATCCAATTAATGTTGCGGCCATTACCTAGCAACGGCCACTGATTACAGAGTCACCATTTAGCAACTGCTCTACATGCTAAAATATTATCCTCCCATCTATACCCAGGTGTTCTAAGTGGTTTCTATCCTTTAGGCATTCTGACCTAAATTTTGTATCATTTTCTACTTCCCCCATTCACTACTATTCTGCCCATCTCATCCTCACACTTTTAGTACCTGGTGAAGCACACAAATAATGAGCTTCTTACTGCGGAATTTCTTTCACCATCCTGTTACTTCCTCTCTCTTTGATAAAAATATTCCCCTCAGCTCTTACATTCCATAGCATGCTCAATCTGTGTTCTTCCCTCATGGTGACAGATCAAGTGTCACTCACACCCATATAAAACAATTAAAATCTTTATGCTTTAGACAAAAATGGAAAGATGAAAATATTAATTCTCTCTTAATTTCATCATGAATTTTTATCATTATTTTTTACTGTCCAAAATGTTACAAATTTGCCATATTTTGATATAAATAATAAAATAAAACCTGTAACATTCTACTCACCACAGCAGCATTTTTAAACATTTCTATTCTTTTTGTCAGCATTGTATAACAATCATGTTGTAATGACTTCGTTGGGTCCTTTAACACATTCTGCAGGCACTGGATGTCTACACAATATAAAACACACCACAAAATTACAATTCAAAATTGCAATTAATACCAGGAAGTTTGGCAATAACTTGTTTCTTTCTTGTAATTCAAGGTAATGCAGCCTGTTCCCAAGTTGCATGCCTTCATTTTTTCAGGAATAAGGTGCACAGAATGCTGATGGTTTTCCCACACCTGGAAACACTTTGGGATGGCGGTGGTAGTATTCAGAAGCCCTTATACCTGGCAGTGGAGAGTGGGAAAGAGGTGAAGGCATGGTTGGATGAAAGCATGAAGAAGATTGCTATCCAGTAGATAGTGACCACATGGTTGAGAGAAAGAGGCAACTAAAGGATTTTTTGGAGATCAAGTGGTCATAGAGGGAAATGAAGAAAATGTTTTTGCAACCCCATGTTTAGAGCTAGAACAATCTCTGACATGTTGATGCTGTTCTCTGAGATAATGGCTACTCCCTGCAGGACATCAACACAGCAAACAGGACCAGATGTCCCCCCCCCCTCCTCCAAAAGAAAAAAACAACATGAAGAGGGCCCAAATAGGACATACATCCAAGGTAAAACTGACCACAACTCCTGGCCATTGAAGAAAAGAAGTATCCATACAATCCAGAAACCATTTAACAAAATGACATCCTACTTCACATCTGCCAAGGACAGAAAACTCCCAAGTCAAAATTCAGGTGTTTCCAAGATACCATGCTCATGTGCTAAGGTGTACTTCAGCCAGATACGTTTATATCTGAAAACATTAGGAATGCCAGAGTGGAGAACCAGTCATCAATAGCCCACAGACACTAAACAAGCACCAATCTTGACAGAAAAGAGGTTACAGCCACCTCTGGGATCTACTATCCCTTTATCTTCAGGAAAGCTACTGAAATAATGAAATACCCTCATAACATTAGCCATGAAGATGGATAAAGCCTGGCTTCTGCCTGTTTCCTCCATATCTACCATTCAAACACTTAATAAACCACCAAAATATAACTGCACCAGGCACTAGAAATTCTCTTCACTTCCTTTCCTACCCACATTACTGCTAAATGTTTTTCATTACCTCCTTTCCTAACCACTTGGTTTCCATAAAAATAACTTTCCAAACCATGTGGTCATTATAATACTTATTCAGTAAATATTCCATCATCATCATCATCAGCAAAACAGGCTTCTTTTTGAGCCACAGCCTTCCTTAGAAGATTCTGCCAGACCTTTCTATTCTATCATGAATTAGATCACCTGGTTTTCACTTCTTTGGATTTCACAACACAGAATGAGGAAAGAGCTAGGAAACATTCTTCAAAATAGAAGAGTGATGGTCAACAAAACTGCAAAACAACTAAATATCAGCACTCGGTCTGCCTATTCTGTGGTGCACGATAACCTTCAGTGCCAGGTGGCCAACTAAGGAACTGACAGATGAACATACACACATTGACTTAAGACATTTGTTCCTGCCATTTGGCTCATTATCATGAAAAGGCTGACAGCTGTCTGCAACAGATCATCACAGGTGATGAAACCTAGGTTCACCACTATCAACCAGAAACCAAGTGGAAGAGCATGCAATGGAAAGATCCATCATCTCCTGTTGCTAAGACATTCAAGATGCAACCATCAGTAGGCAAATTGATGTTGACCATTTTCTGGAATTCTCAAGGGCCTATTCTTGAGACCTTGTCATAAGTGCCACCTACTGTGATGTACTTCAGAGAGGGCTATGCCTGCAATTTGTTCTAAAAGAAGAGGGTGACTGCCAGAGGGCATCCTGTTGTTGCATGTTGACACCTGTCCCCATACTGCAGCCCGCACATTGGAAAGCCTCAGGAAAGTGAAGTGGGAAGTCATGGAAAATCCAGCTCACAGTCCAGATTTGGCACCATGTTATTTTCACCTTTTGGATCACTTAAAGAAGCTCTAGGAGGGAGAAGATTTTGATGTGAAGAACGTAAAGAATGTGGTGCATCAGTGGCTACGTGTGCAACCAAAGCCTATTATGATGGCATTAAAAATAGGTAGGATGATCAGAAAAATATGTTGAAAAGCAGGGCGAATATGTAGAAAAATGATGGATTTTGTTTTTATAATAATGGGGTTAAAACAAATAAAAAACAAACTCCATGGTTCTAGTCCTCTAGTGAACTATACCGACCGACCAAGCAACCGCCGCTTGTCGGCGAAGTTAGTGCCAACTTTTAGCAGATTTGCATGGTCAGTGCAATGAATCCTCATGGCTGTTAATTTCTGTTTTCTAGACCAGAGACGCTATTTCCTTGAAATAGCTCCTAAATTATCCTCATGAGGCTGAATGGACCCCGTTCCAGACCCAAAACTTCTGAGAAAATCTGATAGCACTGGGAATCGAACCAGGACCTTTGGATCTGTAGCCAGGAACCACTAGACCACAAAGGTGGTCCATCAATAAAACAGAGTTGTAAAATAAAAAATGCATAAACTTTTTGAAGATCAATCATATGTTGGCATTATCATTGACATATAACACATATGATCTCGCCCAGTTGTAAAATTGGCCAATGTGGGGGGAAACAGCAGCAAAGTACATGGTGAGTGCAAGTATTTTACCTCATGATGGCCATAAACAGCTGAAATATGTTGTAAAATAACATAAAGTTTATACACAAACTGTGGTGATAGAACCAATAATAGGTTGCTCACACACAACAAGAGACTGAAACACGATAATCCTAATAATATGTGAGATATTTTTATTTTTTTGAGATGTTAAAAATATTTTATTTAAAATAAGATTACAATATGGATTTGCCAATTAATTACTGTTGGAGAATGGTTGTAGAGGAGGCCAAGGCTCACCCAAGGCTGTAGCGCCAAGTGGTAGGTAGGTAATTACATACTGTTACTTATAAAACATTACTTGTACTTTTACAAAATAAAAAGCTGATACTGAAGTCATTCTGCGTTTAATTTCATAACAAAACTCTATGTTTTAGTTTCATTGTAAGGCATAACTTAAATTAACACTTACGGCGACCAGCTCCCTGAGGTATGTCACGACAGAATTTGGATACATCTACACCACAAGTCTGATGCAGCAAAGGGTCTACATGTATGTCTGCCTTTGCTTCTTCAATAAGACTTGCAATCTCCAGCTCGCAACTAGGGTTCATGATGCGATGATTGTTGAAAGCCATCTTCAGACATTCCTCCACTGCACCTGAGCCATCCTCTGTCTCATCCTCCAACCGACACATGTTGTGTATCTAGAAGTTGGTGCATATTTACGTAGTTGTACTTAGCACAATTTCATAGGCACATTTTGATCTTCCTACATTTCTACATCCTTTCAGTTTCTATTGTACAGTAAGTTCTGGGAGTCTGTTCTGCCTATTCTGTTCAGAAGAGTTAAGCATTTAACTACAGTTACCTCTGCTTCCATCAAACATCTACTATGCTCTGGCTGGCATGAAATGCAAAATTTTTAAAAACTCTAATTATGGCATGAAACAGAATGACTAAGATCTGAATGAATATGAAACTTGAAACAATACATGTGTGAAGTTGGTAGATCTTCAAAAAGTGAAACAGGAAGGAGGTAGGGATTAATTTCAACACTGTTTATGAAGTTTAAGAAAAAGGGAATATACGGTATATAATAACCTAAGAAAACTTGCACTGTTCCTTTTTCTGTGAGTATATATTGATGAAATTAAGTACACTTGAATGTCATTTCTTGTCTATCAAAATATGGCTAATTTGATTGTTCAGTCTCTCAGGAGATGTCAAAGTGAATTTATGAATGATACAATGTGGGAACGTACTTCTGACAATCAATTTTTGGATGTGGCAAAGTTTACTACCCTAACTCCATAATTAATTTCCTGCAAATACTTATTCAAAATTGTTGCATTAAAAATGTCTTCTGTAACTACTTTGGCACTACTGTGGCATGGCACAAGAGGAAAATAGCCAGAAAAGTTTGTACCAAGCCCAGTGTGGTACAACAAGTTCGGAAGGGACAGACGTTCGGGAGGAGACGTCAGCCAAAACTGGAATGCAGCAAGGGTATATGGAGCCAAGATGTAGAAGAGCCGCTACATCCAAGAAGAGGGAGGAAAACCATAAACAATATCGGAGGATGGGGCGGAAGACAGCAGCCATGACTGGAAAAGAAATAATCTAACAGGACATACGGGAAGATGGCTGGACTGGAGATCGAGAAGCGAATAGCTGGCTCCTCTGTCAGCCTATGACAAAACAGGGATTGGACCTTGTGGAGGGGTCGACCCCTTCCGAAACGAAGAAAAAAAATATAGCACACAGAGGAGGAACCGGTAATGTAGAAGCACCAGCCTCCCTGGCATGACTGGAGAATGAATGATGATGAAAACATGGAATGACTGGTAGTATAACTGGACTGGCTCACACCCTACCATGAAGCTGCTCAGGACGAGCACCCCTGAAGGAAGGGCTGGATGCAGTAGAATGAACACCGCAAAGGATGCGTGAAAAACAGTGAGACCAAATGCAGATGTCGGTAGCAGGAATTCCCGGAAATGAAGGAAAAGGAAACACAGTTAGGCTGTTCAGGACAAACAGCCTTAAGGAGGGGACCAGGAAAACGCAATAACAGTGGGCCGTTGCCTGGGAATTCCTTAAGCAACAAATGTTGTTTCCCCAGAGAGGAAAGGACAGCAAACACGTTTTCCCAGAGATGAAAGGACAACAAACGCGTTTCCCTGGAGATGAAAGACACGAGAGGGTTGCTGGACAACAACAGCAAAACCGAACTGTTGAGAACGGTGTTCTGGAAGTGGTCCGCATAAGGCGTAGTAAGGCGGTTGAATATACCAGATTAAAGCATTAGAGCATTAGCAGTGGTCGGGATATAGACAGTGAAGTTCTAGCGGTCACCGAGAACAGTTCCGTTCACAGAAGCAGTAAAAGTGATAATAATTGTACTCGCTAGTGTAAAAGTGAGCGTTCAATAAACCAATAATCAAAAACCTGCGTGAAGTCATTTGTTGCGGTAGCTAGGCAACAAGCGACAATATAAAAGAGGAAAAAGTATTGCCATATATGCCTTATTATTTAAACCTAAGTGCTACACTGAATGCAACTGACCTAATCCTTCCGGCCGCACTAGGCCCTGGGGTTTACTCATCCTCTAACAGAAATGAGTACCAGCAATTAATTAGATGATTTTCTTGGGGAGTAAAGCGCGGCCAGCGCGTAAAGCTGACAACCTTCCCACCATCTTTGAGCCGATTGTCAAGGTAATGTGGGACCCTTAACGTCTCACAACCCTATGGGCCTTCATGGCCTGTTACAGGGATAACTTTACTATTTTACTTTTACTGCTACACTGAATGCATAATCAAAAGTTAAGGGGATGTACTTGTAGTTACATATTTAAACCACTTTCTGTTATTACAAGTATCTGTTACACTGAGAATTTTTCTGGGATTTCATAAATTCTCATATACCGAGGTTCCACTGTACACATACATCATATGACATGCAAACATGTGATGACATAAAACATGAAGGTTTCATTTGACAACTGACATTTTTTGGAAACATAGACTGGATGAAAATTTTCATAGTTATTAATTACTTCTGTTCCTATTTAGTAGAATGTAATTAAAGTTCTAGTAGATAAGAGGAGAATGTGTGAGTACACTGATTATATTATGCAGTACTGGAGAACAACTATTAATCCACAGCAGTGAAATTAAAAAAGAAAGTACTGATATTTTCACATTTACCTCATTCTTGCACATGGTTGCCAGAAGGGGATTCAGCTGATAGTTGAGTGCTGCTTCACGCAGAATTGTAGCCACCTGTTGTTCACACTCTAATCTTAGTTTACGCTCCCGGAATTTTGTCTGCAGGAAAGAAAACCGAGAATTTATTTTTTCCTTTTAACTTAACCATTTCAAATGTATTAAAATCTTTCAGTTCTCTAAGTAATTCAAAATACCTGGAATCAATTAGTCTGGAATGCAGAAAATATATGTACTGAATGGTCAATTTATGATGTTCATAGTTAGTAGTGGCATTCTCACCTTGGGGATGGTGGGGATTGTCCCCATGCTATAATCTGCAAACAGATTTACCTTTACTCCTCAATGAAAGTTTCTTTTTAAATAGTGTGATGCTGTTGTTATACTGCATTTACAATGTCCACTAAACATCCATGTATTATTGTAGCCAAGCTTGCATCTTATTTCCCTTCTCCACTAACTTGAGGATGGAAAATCAATAAGACATTTTTGTGAAGCGACTGTCCTGTTTGATCTACAAAATGTCTGTTTCATACTTGCTTTTGCACCAGTCCAAGGGAAGAACTCAAAGAGCAACAATACTTGGTGATGATAAAGTTATCCAACACTACTTTATAATTGTAAGTTTGAAATAAGACTTACAGGCAATGTTGTATACTACTACCCTTACACTTTTAACAGTAGAATCCTGTGGCTACTCCTGCACCCAGGCACATAGCCAACTTAATAATAATATTAAATGTATTATACTCATTCTAATCTGTTTTATTTAATTAGATTATACAAAAGGTAAAGGAATGAGACATTCTCTCTCTTTCTGACTCTACAGCCCTTTGGGCCTTACCTGCTTTTTCAGTTTTTTAATCCTGTACACAGTCGGTAGGCCTCCTTGGATGGGGGATGAGCCCATCACAAGGCCGCTACCTACACACAGAACAACATAAGTGTAGAATAAATGGATACAGATATCCATGTTCGAGTAGGATTAAAACCCATGACCCCAGTGTTCAAGCAGGCAAAGATAGTTCATGACTTACACTGCTCGGCCAATGCGATCAACATTGGACATACTACAGGACACAAATGATGCAGATCTACATATTTTCACACCACAGCAACTTTCCTGCAATATCATTTGTTCAATTCACTTTCTGGTATCACATGCTCAACATATGGACAGGATATGAGTGGTCTTTTGTTTCTGGACTCTCTCTCAACTTGTGAATGCTGTATATTGATTTGAGAGCTTGGGCATGCAAATCAAGGTATTTCTTTTAAGGTTACAGCACTATGCAAGGAAAAGATGCAAACTTGCAATAGTGGAGTTTAACTTCATATATTTCTATCACCCTTCTAACGGATTCAGTTCCTGCTATCAGCAGACCTCCTCTGTGCTGACTGGTCACTCAGCTGCCAATTCTAGTGAAAACACAATAAGTGCTCTATTTATTTAAATTTAGTCACACTTGAAAGACAAAGTTACTCTGAGATCATGGTTATTGTTACTTCACTGCAAAAATGATGATGAATGTTGATGACTAATAATATCAGAGCAAATAGCCATGATTTATTTAATCCGTCTTGCAGTGCATACACTCATTTATCTCCTTCTCTCCCCCGCACTACATGTTTCGGCATAATAATGCCATCTTCAGGTGCTTACTTATCCACGTCAAACCAGTTCATTGCATGCCATGTTCACACATTAAAATACCTAAAATATGTATCTATCATATACATTGTCAAACGTTAAAAACGTTAAAAATATTAAAATTGTTCAGGATACCACATCGCTACGTCGCCCCTCACTACGTCAGTCACGCCCATTCTCCTTTGTTGGAGCACTCCTTCACTATCTTGTGTGTTGTGCTTTTGTTGTGTCGTGCTCCTGCAACTGCGACATTAGCAAATAGCCATGTTAACTTATTACAATGAAGTACTCTTTGAAAAATCCCTACCTTCAGACATTTGACAACCTTTCCTTCCAATTCCTTATCCTGTGGCTCTTTGGCAATGACTTCAGAGCAAAATTTTGATATATCAACATGGCATCCCTTTTGTAGCATTGGGTTGAAACGATAATCATGGCTTTGCTCAATCATGCGACGTACCACTATCCCTTTGCACTTTGGGTCAAATGTAGTTTCATCTTTGTACCTCTGCAAAAGATCCATTGCACATCAGTAAGAAATTGAAGCCAACAAGGCTGTACGCCTCAGCATTCAGTTCTGGCACCAAGATTCACTATACTGCACTATGCAGGATTTAGAAGACTGACAAATAAATGAATATGACAATTGGAGTTAAATAATTTTAAATATTTCAGGCTATTATCATTAAACAGAGAGAAATGTAATTGTAATAACTCTGAAGGACTTTGAAATTGAACTAATTAAAACTGAATTCTATATAAAGAAAATAAACAATGTGCATGTTTAGTCTACTGTAGGACCAGCGTATCTAAATCCCTTTGAAGGGGTCGTGAGTGTTGTGTTTGCTTTTGCAGTTTAGGGAATCTTTCCTTCCTTCTTCTTTAATATCAAAGTGACCGTATCACTAGGGTAAGCTGAGCTGCCAGATCATGCTCACATTGGATGATTTTACAGTGTATTGCAAAATCACTGTCCTCACCATCAGAAAGCATTATGCACTCAGCAAATTCATAATATGTACTACACAATTTTTCTAAACATGAAATTGAAGAACTGTATCTTGAAAACCTGGGTCATCTCTGGGTCTCTATGAACTTGAGTACCTAACAAGAAATCAGATGTCATTTGATTTAAAATTATATGGGTGTGTGAGCCTCTAGAGGAAGATATATGCACATTTTTGTCTATTTATATTTTGGAAAATTCTATTTGTTATTTTCATATTACAGTATAAAACAAAATAAATCAGTTTCCCCCCATTATTGATACATATCCCCAATTCTGCTAATATTTCCTTTGAGTTTATTGTGGCCAGTATTTACAATAAAATTTCCCATAGTACCAACATGTCAGATTTAATTAATCCATTATTCTTCATAATATTATGTAAAATTATATAGTACCTTCCTCTTTCCTTTCTAGTAGAGCATATATACTTAATATAACTACAAAATCTCTTGCAGTTTTAAGCCTTCTTCCAATTATGTGTTTGTTCTAAGAAGAGCAGCTGTGGATTGGAGTATTTCATGCTTTATCAGCATTAAGCTCACTTGATTTCTCTCATTTCTTCATAATCCACTATCAAACTAACTTCATGGAGCTGAGCCCTTCTTGAGAAGCCTCCAATTGTGCAGCTACTCACGAACTTCCCAGCATGTTATAGAACCTGAAGGTTCATTACCATGTTCACAAGAACCATCCACTGGTCCCTATCTTGAGAGAGAGGGAGGGAGGGAGGGGGATGTGCATGCATGTGTGTGTGTGTGTGTGTGTCCATCCACTCATCCAGCAGAGCCCTCCCATCTTGGCCATGAGTAAGGTAAAGAGAGATCAGGTCTTCCACCATATTTGAAGCTGGAAACCAAGGTCCAAGCAGGAATATACAGATTCTTCTGCAATAGTTAATGGAAGCCCACATCTGAATGGTATGGGCATGCTCACATCTTGGTACATTAAGAAGGATTCCAGGGCTACAAATCGTGACTGACATAACTGTACCAAGATACATACGTAACAGACCATTCAGTCAGATTCCCTGAGAGAAGTGAAGTGGAGTGCAGGTTTCAGCCAAAGGAAAAAGGGAGCCTAGTCTGGTATACAGATGGGCCCAAAACAAATGAAGGCATTGCCACTGGGGTAAGGAAGAAGCTCAGCTTCAGCCTTGGATGATACACCTCACAATTCCAGGCAGAAGCTATGCCAATAAGGCATGTGCAGCTGAGGATAGAAACATCTGTATTCTACCAGACAGACTATGATCAAGTCACTTAAAAACTACCATACCAGTTCTAAACCTGGCTGAGATTACCAACAATCCCCAATACAGATCACTGAAAATTATAAGGTGCAAATGATTATGGGTACCAGAACATGAACTAAGGGGAATGAGACTGCTGACCAGATGGCAAGAGCAGGATATTGACATTCACAGGACCTGAACTTGCATGTGGCATCTCTGAGAGTTGCTAAGTGGCCCTACAAGGACTGGGTAAATAGAGATCACCATAAATACTCAAACAGTCCACACCTGGCCAAAAAGCACATTGGGGCCTTCTTAGTAGACCCTCTGCTGAAAAGACTGGGTAATTACTGGGACCACTCATAGGAATGTTTCACTTGAAAGGACAGTTTTCAAGCTGGGACTATAGAACAGTCCTACCTGCAAATGGTGGTGCAACAAAGATGAAATAGCATCATGTGTCCTAAGTGACTGTTAAATGGTAGATAATTAAGATCTCATCACTCGAGACTCTATTTCCTGAAGTAGCTATCAAAGGGCTCCATTAATCAAAGAACTGTGTTCCATTCAAACTGAGGTTCAGCTAGAGGGCTAATTCAGAAAGATGATGAACAACAGGTTATAGTCGGCTGCAGTGCAAGGGTGGATATGATTCACTCTTTTCATTAAATAATTTAAATAAATAATTTATTCTTATATTCAAGTAGATCCAATTACAGGGCAGGAAAAAAGTTGACACACCACTGGATATAGAATATGTCAAAAATCAAAACAAATGTTCCAACCAATCACTGGAACAAGTCAAAATAACATAATATAAAACACAGAAAACACAGTCACTAAACATAATAAAATGTGACTACAACAAGACTTAAATACTAGATGAAAACTTATTAACCATTTATCTTTTAAAATGCATCCAGTTTATAAAAACAATGCATATGAATGGATATTATCAATAAACAATACAATATCAAATAATGTATGTTACATCACTCACACATAAAAAACGATAAAAACATCTAACATGCAAGAACATCTATACCAATCTCAACTAAAGAGAGAGTAGGGGGTAAGACCAGTGATTACCAATCTCCTATGAGCACTAGGCATTTGAAAAACAATGTTCCACAGGAAAATGCTGTGCTTAAGTGATGTCAAACCATCCTTTCTGAAGCAATGTACAGCTACTCAATCAAATTATGAAATAGAGTGTATCATCCTTTTCTGATTTTGAATGTACCCTGTACAATTTATTACTGCATACATAATGCACATATTTACCTTGAGACATACAAGTGCTTGTGATCGGTCCTCTTCATGACAGAACTGACGAATCATATGTCTGCATGTGGTCAATAGTGTGTAATCCACAGAGCTGTCCTGTAGTTCCTCCTTCTCAACATTGAAAATTGCTTTGTGACAATCATTTGTGAGTTCTGGTTTATTCATCTGCAGACATTCCAACACCTGACACAGTCCAAAAATCAATACTTATCAGATTCTGCAATGAAAGCTACAGTTACATGCAAAAGTTGTTCACCTGTAGGCAGGATCAGAAAAATGTGGTATGCTGTAAAATACATTTCAGTAAACTGGTCTTGAAGTAAATACTGACAGAATTAAATGCAGAACATGAAATGCAACAAAAAACAGAAAGGCTTAGAATAACTATATGTAATGAAGCATTTAATGTCTCAGTATTTAAATATTCCAGAAAAACACTAACAAATAGGAATTAAGTTAATTGGGAAATTAAGGGAAGAATAAATTTTGGAAATACTATTATTTAGTTCTGAAACTACTGTCATGCCATGCTCCTAAACTGTAGTATTGCCATCACCCTACAATTGCACCTGCTGTACTCACAGCCAATAGGATCCTGAACACAAGACCTCATCTCACAAACCTAATGGGTTCTCCCTTGGAACTGTTGAGCATACCAACCAAAAACCAGCACCCAATCAAATTTCTCAACTACGCTCAATCATATTCCACTGGCACTCATATTCAAAAATTTTTACATATACCTCAGACTCATCTTGTTCATCTAACCAGAATGTATGTTATATACATAATTTCAACTTTCCTGTTATCCCAGATAATTCAATTAAAAATACATGGTTTATGTTCACAACACATAGATTAATTCTTCACTGCAGCTTTTATTTCAAGATATTACTTTTAGAACTGCCTGCATTAATGCATACTGCAAATACATTAAACTATTTTTCTGTAAAGTTAAAAGCCTGAATGGAAATGCTAAAGGCAGAAAGATAAATCAAAGGTTAACTAATGATTTATTATTAGTAACATTGTATTTCACCGTCATATTGTGTGTGAACTATTTATTACAGGTTCTGTCAACACAATTCCTGTACAAATTAAACAAATTTATACTGTTTCGTACTTTAAAACATGTATCACCAATGTATGGCCATCAACAGGTAATCATTTTACATTCACACTCTACTATTTCTGCTATCTTTTTCTCCTACACTGACCAACATTTACATTTTAGGCGGAAGGTCATATGCATTTTTATAGCATTAATGCAAGATATATGTCATATGTAGCTTAAAATTAATTACTATTATTATTATTGTTGTTATTGTTAATTACAGTTTCTATTGTTCTAGTTTCAAATGTTGTTGGTTGGTCATGCGTGATATGTATTCACATCAAAGTATAATTTTGTATGTTATATTTATCTGTTATTAAAATCTGAGTAGCTGTTATTGCTGTTGAATCACATTAATTAGCGAATTTTAATGACAAGTTATTTATATTCATTTCCCAACCATTTCCATAAGGATGGCAGTGATTGTGACCAAACTTCTCAAGGCTATTTCATTTTAATTGCAAGGGTAAGTCAATAAGTACGTTACAAATGGATATAGAACTTAAACCAATAAGAGTATGATTTGAAAAATGCTTTTATTTCTCAACATAATCTCCCTGTACACAGAGGCACTTGTCCCATCGCTTCAGAAGCCCCTGAAAACCAGCAGCATAAAATTCTTTGGGCTGCTGTTGGAACCAGGTGGTGACTTTCCCTTCTATAGCTTCCTCGTCGGGAAAATGTTCAGCTGAAAGATGATGTTTAAGAGGGCCGAACAAATGGAAGTCGCTTGGAGCTAGACTCATCACATGTGACAATTCGTGTTAGCATATTGTGTCCTTCATCATGGTAGCGATTGAGATGCTGTAATGCCAGGCCCATTCTTTGCATTTTGTGTTGTGGGGTCAGCATGCGTGGTGCCCATCATGCACAGACTTTGTGAAAACCTAACCTGTCATGCAACTTCCATTTGTTCGGCCCTCTTCAACATTATCTTTTGGCTGAACATTTTCCCAACGAGGAAGATGTTGAAAGGGAAGTCACTGCCTGGTTCCGAGAGCATCCCAAAGAATTTTATGCTGCTGGTTTTCAGGGGCTTGTGAAACGATGGGACAAGTGTCTCAGTGTACAGGGAAATTATGTTGAGAAATAAAAGCATTTTTCAAAATCAGTACTCTTATTTGTTTAAGTTCTGCATCCATTTGTAACTTACTTATTTACTTACCTATGTATAATGCATTCAACTCCATAAAATTTATTTGAAGAGCAGATAAGAACAGTTTACAAACTGACATCACATTTCACCAAAAAATCTTAGACAAGGAATGCATTCTACCAGAAACATACACAGATGGGTACTAACATACTTTTGAAATTGTTCTTTATCCTTCGATTGCCAGGGTATTTTAATGGTCTAAGGGTAGAGCTGTACTGGGTTTAAATACCCAGTGCTGGGGGTGGGGGGTTTTGAACAATTTTAAGCATGTTATTAAAAATGCTGTAACTAGTACAATTTTTATAATGAACAAAATAAATTAACTTCATTTTTATACAGAAATAACACATTTTCAAGCAGTGCAATGTCAGGTGTTAAAATGATTAAAAAACAAGTTGTACTTCTTTTGTTTTGTTCTTATTTTTTTTATTCTTTATGTAAAAATATGATGCCCACATCTTCATAAAGTTGTTCTGCATTACATAATCATTCATTCTTGTCATGTGTCTTGCAGCTGCATGCCATAAATGGGAAATATCTGCCATGGGAAGCAATTACCAGAAGACTGGTAAAGACACAGCAAGCTGATAAGATTTAAGCATCTGTTCTAGTGAACTGTAAAGTGTGTGAATTAGTGAAATGGTTATAATTACTTGCAGTCATGGATCTGTAAGAGTTCAACAAATCCAATTACTATACCAAACCTCATCTATAGTCACACTCCATTATGTGACATGCCATAAGATAAACACATACACAGTCTAAACACCAGCCTTGACAACACAAGGTTCACAGCTTTGCGATATTTGACTCTACTGACAACAGATTAGCTCTAAGGTGAAGTATTTTTATTATTGTACAGGAAATCTTAGCTTTGCACCTATATTTCTCAATTATTGCCAATGAAACAGCTGAACTATAACCCTGGTACCAAGTGTCAGCTATGTACACTGGATCCTCTGGGGATAGGAATTTCAAACAGCTTCTTTGCTTCCTACAATGCCTTCAATACATTGTTTGGAAAGTGATGAATGAGCTAGTGGACAACCCAGCAGCTGTGAAATTGTGACTGTATGTATGTATGTATGTGTGTATGTAAGGGTGCGCCATAAAAACCGGCCCCCCCACTGCGACCTTCAATGACCTATTGTGCTTCCCCTTGGATTAGCCCTTTATTAATAAAGTGTAGGACCCTGGTTATGGGGGTGTCATAAAACTCACTTGGTTCCATAGAAACTGACCCAAGTGATGAAATCTTAAATAAGCTATGACCTCACAATCACACAGGATATGTGCGGCTGATTCATTTTTTTGTAGGCACCTTTCACAATTTGGGTAAATTGTGACTATTGTCTGTTATTTGGGGTGCTTTGAGGCGCACCTCACCAGAGTCACAAACAGATGGATGATGCAAGGGTGTACACTATACATACACAAAATATGAAACAAGAAATGGCAAGTAGAATTTTACTATGTTTAAATAACTGTTACTTAGAATTGTGTGTGCTCTTGTATTGGAGGCATTTATAAGCATAGCCAATGGGGCTTACCTTTAAATGCAGGAAAATGTGTAGGACAGCCAATAAAGGTTAATAAAAGCCTGACACTTCTAGACAGAAGAATTCTGTAATGACTTTTGATAATAAAGTGTGCACTCAAAGTATGTATTAACTTCTACAATAATGGGCTTGTTTTGAAGTTATTTTACACTTTCGTCTTAATGAAAATATAATAAATGATGTCAGACCTTATTTTGCCAAAGGACAAAACTTTTATAAACCCAAATGTCCCTGTATCGTTAGCTTATGTGCATACTCTATACCTGAGCACTTCCTTTTTGAACCTGTGGACAGAATTTCTGTATGTCATCTGTGCAGGCTCTTTTCAGTCTTGGATCAAAGTCTATATTCTCCCGCTGTTGAAATAACTGAGCCCTTAGCTGTTGACGACACTCCTTGGAAACTGAATGTTTTGCATCACGGAGGGTATCATTCCGTACTTGTTCACTGAGGCACAAGATAACATCAAACCTGAAAGACAGAAGCAAACATAAAGTCCACCAGGGAATTCAATCTCTCTCTCCAACATATACAAAAATGCACACATACAGAATAGTCAACTTCAGTGCGCAAATGTTGTTAAACAGAATATGGTTTCTTCATCCTTCAGCAATAACTAATTTATTACCTAATTAACTGACTACTTCCATGATGGTTTTTCTTGAGATGCTGTTACTTGGCTGGTTCAGAAATTTTTAGCCTACTTTCCTTATTTTGAAAAACTAAACTTCTTGTAATATTCTAACAGATTTGATCAATGCACTGCAAGGCAGCAGCTTTGTAAACACGGTCCAACATGCAACAATAGATGAGGTTGTTTTCTGTCATCTACGCTGAGAAGCGGTGGGAAAAAGGGGTTATGCGACCCGCTTCTAGGCAACAGCTCAGTAAACACATTTTTGCATATCAGACCATGCTATGAAACCAGTGACATCATCAACAATAGGGACAGTGTTTCCCACGGAGTCTGTGCAGAGTGCTTATATGTGAAGTAAATGCAGAAGAAAGTTCAGTTCAGGGCAGTTACAAGGCAGTTGTAAGCTAGAGGAGTAAGTCCAGAAGAATTTTTAGTTCCAACATTCAAGAGTGATTGAAGACAAGAAGACTTCATGGTGATTTGAAGTGATAGTTTCTGTGTTGACATTCACTGCTAGGAGATGACTAGTGAAGATGGAGAATCCTAATGCGTGTGCAACGGTGAACTGGAAAGTGTGTAAATCAGTGATAGCGTTGTATTTAAGTGTGATTAAGAGAACTTGTTACCAAGGTGCTAATAAATCAAATCATCTGAACTAGAACCTGTTATTTTCATCAACCGTACCACCCTACACGTAACATTATGTTTCCATCTATGCCTATATCAACCATGTGGCCTCTTGCCCCTCGATTTGCTCATTAAACTCTATATTTGAATCTTAAGATAGCAGGCAAGAAGATAAACAAGATAGGAAATGTATGCAGAGAATAATAATTTTGGAATATTTGCTCTATTTCTGGCTCTAGATTTTAAATTTGTGAATGTTAATTTTGCATACCCCTACTTAGTGAAAAGGTCAAATTAATGTATGACAACAATTCCCCCCAGAGTCATTAAATAGGGTTTTCAATGCATGTAGCTTCACTCTTGTAGTGGAGTTTAATATCGCCTATGATGCCAACATTACTCATGGCAGAAGAACATTTATATAAAGGAAATAAGAATTAAAAGCAGCGGTGAATGATGATAACCAAGGGTTAATTCAAGGGAAACAATTATTTTGAAAAGAAAAGAAGTGCTTGTAACATTCCACACTGCAACTCTCACTACTTGTCAACATACCGTTTCTTAATACACATCTCTCAACAGTTTACCAGTCCCATGATGCCAGGGTGGAAAACGGTTTTGTCTGGTTGTGCAACACAATTTTGCATGACACACTGCACCTCCTCCTCATCATGAAACTGGATTAGATTCAGTGCTGCTTTTAAGGGCTGAAGATATTAAAGTCACTTCACATTAAGCATGATAAGTAAGACAGGTATGAAACAAACCATAGTCTATTTACAAATTTGTATACACATCCATGTCACAATGATCAATTTCAAGATTTCAGTACAGTTTATTTTACAAACCACACTTGTGAAGATTGGGTGCCTTTAGTTGTAACAAATGTTAATATTAAATTAAGTTCTTTTGCTTTCCATAAGAGCAGCACACATTTAAATAAACATGATACTCACTGATAAAATGAGATGTTAAAAGGCAATAAAGGAGCATGCGGTAGCATAGTTGGTTGAGGGGCTATGCTACAAGCTGAAAGTTGCGGGTACAAGTCCCAATGAGGTCACTGGATTTTTTTCAGTTGACCTAATCCTTTCAGCTGCACTAGGCCCCAAGGTTTAGTCAGCCTCTAACAGAAATGAGTACCAGGAATTAATTAAATAATTTTCCTGGGGAGTAAAGCACGGCCGGCACATAAGGCTGACAACCTTACCGCCATGTTTGAGATGATTGTCTAGATAGTGTGCGACCCTCAATGTCTCACAACCCTATGGGCCTTCAAGGCCTGGTACAGGGATAGCTTTACTTTTTTAAAAAGGCAATATTAATACAGTGGAAGATATAAGCATTGATAAAAAAAATATCACTCACTTGGTCCTAGATGCAGGACAGTACCGCTTTACATGGAGACGGCATGCTTCCTTGAACTTATATGTGAAGTGGTAGCTCTTGAGAGAGATAAGCTGGAAATGCTCTACTGCAGCTCGACACTTGTAGTCTGCTCTCATATCTGGTTCGTTCTTGTGCTCTATCAAACACTCCATGATATCTCCCTCATCATTTCCCATCTTAAGTTCAGCTTCACAGTGCCTCTCCATTACACCCTGGCAAACGGACATGATGAGCGGATTCAACTCCACATGTTCCGCTTGCTCCTCTGTAAAGTTTCCCACTGCTTCACGACACTTTGGACTTAGTCTGTTAACAATGGCCAAAAATAAGAGGACAAATAAGAAACATTTGGTGAATTCTCAAGCCTAAATTTTTAGCTTTTTAACTTTTTTTTTTTAGGAAAACTCCGTTCACTTAAATAAATGTAATTAAGGAATAAATAAGGGAAAGGAAAATCCTAAGCAACCCTGAAGAAAGGCCAATATATTGAATACAGTTTTGGTGAAGGCTGCCAGAGGCAGAAGGATACCAGTGGAGATGCACTCTGTAGCAGACCATACTAAACAGACTGTACTGCCCTGAGGACAGAGCAGCTGAGTGATGATGGTGTGGCACTGATTCTACAGGAGGCAGAGGCTGTTTGATGTCTGGAATGTAGGACACTGCTGATCACACCCTGCTTATAAGAGCCTGGGCTTGAAGCAACAGTATGGTGTCGTGTCACCATTTGAAAGGGTAGACATAGATGTAGCAGGTTTTCCCCAGTAGCAGTGATGACAGCAGTATATCTACTATGATTAGCACCTTAGCAGGAGGCTGTTTGGGGGAACAGCCTTATGAATCAATGTGATGGGTTATCTAAAATATACAAATTCTCAATCCTTGGAGCTGCAAAAATTCTGCAGTCATCCAGTTACTAGCCAAAGGAAACACAAATCCCACTAGCCACAACAATCAATGAAATGCTGAGACCAGTGTTCCACAGGCAGTCCCTTATGATATGATGTAAAGAAGCACACCAAATAAGACACTGTCCTGACTCTGGTTCAAGCACACTCCTAGTTAGCCTGCTACCTTGGTGCAACAAGGGACTAAAAAGGGAAAGACTTGAAAAGATGACAACAATGAAGGAGGGCAAGAGAAAGAAACCAAGGGAGCTGAATGACTGACTGCAAACTCTTATAAATGCCTCTACACAGTTATAGATAAGACAAACTAATGCCAAACAAATCCATTTCCTACAAGAACCTGTGGTGTAGTCATTTTCATGTGACAGGACAATAAATATCAAATGTAAAATGTATGAGGTAAGGTGTGAATAGTATAGGTGGCCCACATATCAAGAAATTCTTTACACAGCATGATGCAAATCAACAACACCTCAGGTGACTGCTATGTCTCAGTAAATACAAGGTCACTTCAACATCTTCATGAATATTTAGTCTCAAATGATCAATTAGCATTACAAGACATCTCTTGCAGGTTGATGACTTTTGAACTAAACTTTATAGCTAACTACACATACTGGAATTACATGACACGTTACCAGTGGCTATAATTAAAGAATTGTGATAGGACAGCAACAGAGGATACTCACTCCTCTAACTTGTCTTGCAGACAAACCATTTCTTCGCCCTTTCCTGTTTTACCAGGGCAATGCAGTGCCAAATAATCTAGACACACTTCCTCCACCTCTGGTTGCAGATCCACACTGACAGCTCTTTGTCGCATCACGCGTCGGATCTCCTCCAAACAAGCTGGTTTCAACTGATCATAAATATTGCCATAAGAAAGGTTCTGTTCTTTGTATAAAGTTTCTCATAAAAACAAGACAGATTCTTGTATCAACTGACCTGCATTTTTTTCTCTGAATGGTAGGCATATCGATATAGACATGGGAGCACCAAGGGCCCTCTCTCTGGGTCCATCTGACCACTGTCATCTGTCCAATCCTTCTTTGCATGACAAAGCTGAACAGCACTGTCATGACATTCCCGATACAACTGGGGATCTAATTTGAAGTCACGAGCTATAAAGTACTGTATTTGCAATAGAGCTATTTCACAGGCTGCAGTCATGTGATCAGTTCCAAGCTTTTCCATAAGGCAAGACATAACTCTGTAACAATGATGTACTGGTTTATATACGTATGCACACAAGTCTATCTGTATGTGGAAGTGGAGTACAGGGTTGGCTTACCTTGCATCTCCTCCCCTCACTTCATTGCAGGCTACATCAACTACAGGCTTGCAGGCTTCACGCAGTACAGGATCCACTCGCCAGTCTTCACCAGCATCTACTTCCTTCACCAACAATTCAAGCTGTAACAGTAATGAAGAGACTTAGGGTAGAAACATGACTCTGTAGAATATCCACCTTCAGCAGTAAATAGTTATTAAACATGACAAGAAATTCCCCTCCTTTTACAAAACCTGAAGATTCATGACTGTCATCACAGAGGCATTTTCCCAGACCTTATCATAAACCAACTCAGTTATGTCTACACCCTCACACAGCACCTCCCTAAGATCAATTTTAATGTACAAATGCAGATCATTTAAATTCACTGAGGTTAGTTACATTTTATGTTTGTTTTAGAAATTTCCTGTGAAATTTCAACATGCTTTATGCCAGTTCATTGAAGAGCGAACTCACTGCTCTCTGACACTGTGGAGAGACTCGTCCTTTTCGTTTCTTTGTCCTTGTATGTTCCATCAGGCAATGAATTGTCTTCCCACCAACTTCCAATGTGTTGCAAAAATTATTAATGTCATCAGAACAGTGAGTCACAATTTCAGGAGATAAACGGTAATCTTCCATGAGAATTTTGCGATGCTCAATCATCTCCATCTGGCAGTCATGGGATACCTTGGTACCTATGGACATAAACAGATACTTGATGAAACAAGTCCACACAGATTATGAAACAACATCAAATATACAGGAGCAGCCTACCATTGCGTATTACTCCTTCTAGACACAGCAAGATTTGTGCAAGACGTATTTCCTTATCTTCAGAGACAGAACGACGACAGTGAGAGGCTTTAATATCTTCTCTGCACATCCTTGCCAAGCCCTTGCTGACTTTGTAATCTTGTGCAATTAACTTCTGACGGCGAGTCAAATGTTCTTGGCACTGAAATGTCACAATACTCATAACTATAAAGCCGTTTTCCACCCAAGTTAAACAAACAGAAGCACATAGGGTCTGCAGGTCACTGTCATATTTGTCACCATTCCTGTCCATGTATCCATGAAAATAATGGGATAGCCTCGATGGTACAGTGGTAATTTGCTCACCACTAGACCCAAGGTTCATGGATTCCAACCTGGCTGAGGTCCAAAGACTTTTAAGAGAAGTGAAATTTGTATAACAAATTCTTCTCGAATGGAAGTGAAGCCTGAGGGTCGCATGTTGTATATTTGTGGCATGTAAAAGAAACTTTCACTCATGATAACAGATGAGCGAAGGCAAAATTCAACGCAATTTTCAGTCACCCACAATGCCTTTTATTCAGATCCTAGATACCACTGTGGAGATCTCTCAACAACATGAAATCATCCAACCCAACAAAAGTATGCCGAACAACCAGATAATGTCCAAATGGTGTTCAAATAGAAAATGAGTTACAAATATGCCAACCAGCTGAGGTTAAAAAGCATAAATGACGTAACTGTCAAAGTGCGGCATTAGAAACCAGCATCAACCACGTTTAAAATAGAGCATAATTGCTCCTTTCAAAACTATTTATTCATAATACTCTACTATTCAATGATACATAGCTTATCCATTATTAAAGCATTACTAAATAAACCAAGATTCAATCAATTTCAATGCCATATGTTGTTTTCTTACTTAATTTACACGATCACACACACACACACACACACATACCTTAGAGCTCATTGTTCTGTCCATTTTGTGTTGCATCAGACATTTATAAACTTTTCCACTTCCTGGAGCTACATCAGGACAGAAACGCAGGTGGTCATTTGTACAATCAAGATATAACTGTCGATCAAATGTCACATCATCAGCTTGTAGCTCTGACAAGTGTAAAACTTGTTTTAGACAGGCAGGTTCCAATGCATCAATGTGTTCTTGGAGGCAGGCCAGGGTTTGTCCTTGGGACAGAGACTACAAAATAATGCTGTAATTATTTTACTTGACAAATGCTTAAAATTATTCTATATAACATGGCAATACGGGCCTGTCTCTCACACCTCATTCCATAATTAAAGTTACCTAACCTCTGATAGACTCTTATGGTTCAATGCCTCCAGCACCAAAGCCCACCACTTGACAGGATCCTAAGCCCCTTCCATCCACCTACCATAACAATCTCTATAAGCAACAAACTCCGTGGCTCTGGTCTGCAAGTGAACTATACCTACCAAGCAACTGCCGCTTGGCAGTGAATTAAGGTTCTTCTTAATATTATCCTTCCATTTTGTTCTCTGTTCCAAATGACTGCTTTCCAAGATGTATCTTATGTTAAGTTTATAAATTTGTAGTCTCTTTATCAAAGATACTGATTTTATTCCACTAATGATCACGAAGACCATCATTCTGTAATAACCACAACTACCAAAACAATATTTCATCCCCTTTTCACCCAAATATTTCAATGAGCATTTTTATATTCTAATACTTTAAATTAATGTTCCTCCCTAAAAGACAGAAACTACAATTGTACCAAAAACTGGAAAAATGGTTGTTTTATATACATAGTGTCATGTATAAGGGGCAGAGTAATGAATAATTGTGGGTTCTAGATTTTGAGTGGATTTACTGGACACTTATTTACAATTACATTTGATTACAACAGCTCACACACTAAACTCCTTCTGAACGACGTCTGTCTTGCGAATCTCTTGCTGGTGTCTGAATCTCGACCTGGTCTCTACTCTCTCAAACTCTCTCTGCTGTCAGAATCATGGGCTGAACTAACTTCCATGCAGACCGAATGTAAACCACCAAGTCGAACAGGTGATTGTCCTTGGTTATTCTGTTTTATCCATTGTCACAAAACGTGTGTCAATCTCTGTATAATGCTTTGATTTATACAAGCATGTTCACTGCAGCGGAAACGTGTTTTAGCTAGCCGTCATCTAGCAATGGATGACTGGCTCTGGCTCCACTATTCCAGCTTTCAGGCATCATGTCACATTGCTCCCTCCTCAAGGCTGTTCGTCCCAAATGGCCTATAGGTGTATCACTGTTCCTTCTTTTCTGAGGGTTCTGCTCATGACGCCTTTTTGTCACATGGTCTTTCCTTCAGTGACCACTCTCCAACAGCTACAACTACTCCCCCCCTAAGGGCGCTCCTCCTGAGTGACTCCCCACTAAGCTTCCAGTCAGTCTGGGTATATAAACATCAACCTTATTCTGTCCTCTTTTGCTCCAACGGTGGGGGTGAAACTATCCAGAGCAGCCAACAACCCCACAATTCTGGATCTTCTTACACTAACCTTGATAGCTGGTTCTTCTTCTTCTGTTTTGAATGGGGGTGACCCCTCCAAAACATATCCAATCCTTGATCTTTTGCAGCCCAGCAGGAGATCTGGTGATTCACTTTGCAATCTCCAGTCCAGTGGTTTTCCTGTAGATCTTGGTGAATTCCCTCTTGCCTTGTTGCTGCTGTCACAGGCCTAGGTTCCTGATGCTACTGTTGTATTCTGGGGCCTTCCAATGTCTCTTCTGAACATTTGTTTTTTTTTTTAAGTTCCTCTTCTGGCCTTGTCTCTCATCTGATTTTTCCTGATGACGTTTCCTTTGTGTCGTGCCACTTTTGTACACTGGGACATCTTTATGCAGGTGATGGCCAATTTCCTCCAGATCCACAATGTAGCCATGTCCAATCCTTTGGCTTCTGGCAGTGCTCTAAGGCCAGATTTCAGTCCTTAGGCCGCTTCCTCAGTCCTCTGACAGGCTTCATTGTGGCCTGCTCCTTAGGGACCTCCCTGTGCTTCACTTCAAATTCCATGTCCTCTGGATCTGCCTTCAAATCCGTGGCCTCTGTCTTTCCCTGATAGGCATCTAAATTGTCTTGAATGGTTTTCATTTCTGCCATACTTTCTTCTGGTCGGGGTCCATTTTGGCCATCATCACTTTCATAATGGTGCCGATTTTTGTCAGCATTTCTTCTCGGTTGGCATCCACATTTTCTTGCATTGTTTTTATATCAGCCAGCATTTCCAGTATCTGTTGCATCTCCATAATGTGGCGAAATAACCATATGAAGCAATCTTAAATCCAATAATTTGGTCCAACTGATCACATCTAACCAATTCTGACAGCGAAATGTCATGAATTTACAGTCATAATCACTTTCCAACAACAACCTGTCATGAATAAGGGGTAGCATGACAAATAATTGCGGGTTCTAGATTTCATGACTGGATTTATTGGACATCTCTACTACAATTACACTTGATTATAACAGCTCACACATTCATCTCCTTCTGAATGATGTTTGTCTTGTGAATGTCTCACTGCTGTGTGAATCTCGGACTGGTCTCTACTCTCTTGAATTCTCTCTGCTGTCAGAATCTCAGACTGAACTAACTTCCATGGGGACCAAATATAGATCACCAAGTCAAACACCTCACTTCTGGAGACACTGTTCAAACAGCAGCTATTGTTTTGAATTCATTTAAGTTGGGCACATGCTAAGAACACCCATCATCATCATCAGTAATCTGTCAGGCGACAGGTCCACAGTCTCTTCCAAAACAGTTTCTCCACTTAATGCGATCTTCTGTTTTTGGAAAGAGACTATCCAGGAAAAGTGATAATGTGGTAGTTTTTCCATTTGCTTTCCACATCGCAGTACAACAGCCGTTCAAACCACTCTGGTCACGCCTGTTGCTATACGAACTTGAACCATCTCGAGCATCATTTGCTCTGTGCTTCAAGTCGCTGCTGATGACGCTGCTTCCGACATCAGTTTTTGGTGTCTCTCTTCGTCTGATGCCTACCCTTTGACCTGTCCAGCAAGGGAGGCCCTGCCAGTACCAATACCTGGCATTTTTAACATATGCCCACAAGAAAAAAAGTCAAGGGGAATCTAATCTGGTGATGGTATAGGCCAAGAGAATGGGCCTCCCCTCCCTATCCAATGGCCAGGAAACTGCTCTCTCTGGGTGGATCACAAACAATGTTGCTGTAATGAGACAGAGCTCTAGCTTGGTCCAAGACCTCAAATTCATCTCCTTCCAACCATAGAAAGGCAAAATTTGCCAGCATACTGAGATCAATGTCTCACCACACATTAATTTTCACTTTCACTTTCACTTTCACTTTATTTTAAATTCCATAGATCCTTTTCAGGTCCCGGATGCCATAGGATATACAACATGTCAAAATACATAAACACTTACATAAAAACAAAGAATCCATCAACATGCAATACAATCACAATTCAAAATTTGTACATAAAATATTCAAATATGATTAAATTTATGCAGATATATGATTATCGTTGTCACCATCATAAATCAATACAAAAGACCTATTCATAATATATAAGTTTGATGCAATTATTTCGATCACATAACTACAAATACTTAATTTAACAGTCCAAATATAGTACATTTCATCAGGATTTAAAAATTAGAATATGCAATAAAAATTCAGTATATACAATCAGTCATTTCATAGCAAGAACCTTAAAATTTGAAAACAATTTATTAACATATTCTTCTACAGGATAAAAGGAAATGAGTTGTGATTAAACCATTCATGACCATCTTAACTGTATACAGGCATATGTTATTTAAAACATAGGGTCTATTACAATACCATACTACCAAAAATTTATACTCTCAATACAAGAACACAGTGATTATCTATATATCAACACAAATGACAAGACATGAATATATATCTCTCCTCTGTGATTACTTATAGACCAATCTCCTTCCCAGTCTATTACAGCTTCTGTTTTTCCTTTATGGTTTTTATGAGTTAACCAATTTAATTAATATCACAAATTTCATTTGAACAAATTTTAGTTAACCTACCCACTTTCATGAGAATACCATGGTAAATAAGAATGTTGTATAACATTTCTCTCCTGCATCACAGGCTCTCTTTTAATTCAATAAACAGATGATGAACCATCCCACTGTGTATCAATATTTTCTCACGTATTCAATGAATGCAAAACATCTAATGAATGCTTGATCTGTTACACATGTCAGCAACTCAAAGCTTGAAAGCCCTATTGTGAGGCATGTCTACAAATTTTGTTTAAAAAGAAAGGAGGCCAGAGAAACAAAACATTATACCACGTGGCATGCTTTAACCTTCAACTAAAATCAACCAAGCTTTTGACTAAATTGGAATTGGATTATCTACTAGTTCTGCGTCCTGCATTATGAAGGTGGAAGCTGAATGCGGACTACCAGTGCCAAACGTTCTTATCCTCATATCCCACTATTATATTGCACTCCACACCAATGATCCCCAGCAATTTCGTCTACAGATAAAATTAACCTTGAGAGAGGAATCTTGGATAAATTTGTATATGTAGTTGCTAACAGTGATATTCCTCAACAATTATTGAGCATAATGTTCTTATCCTCATATCCCACTATTATATTGCACTCCACACCAATGATCCCCAGCAATTTCGTCTACAGATAAAATTAACCTTGAGAGAGGAATCTTGGATAAATTTGTATATGTAGTTGCTAACAGTGATATTCCTCAACAATTATTGAGCATAATGTTTTATTCAGACAACTGACAATAATCTCTGTGAGCATTTGGTACACGGTGTCAACTGTAGAACATAAAATGGATGGTTTAAGTCCCTATTTGTCTCTAGGGTGTTATAGTGAAAACTCGCTAACTTAGAATAATATCAGTAAAGTATAATGTTTTGGGATAAGGAAGGAGATGGAGGAAGTTTGATATTTAATGTGTGCAACGTTGTTCTTGTTACTGTTTTCACTGATGGTAGTGGTTGAGCAGAATATATTACCTCAGTGTAACCTACAGCAATTAAAAATAGCTTATGTAATTCACA
Organism: Cryptotermes secundus; assembly: GCF_002891405.2. Lineage (NCBI taxonomy): Eukaryota > Metazoa > Arthropoda > Insecta > Blattodea > Kalotermitidae > Cryptotermes > Cryptotermes secundus. Next base: position 1,069,895 of record NW_019724585.1, on the reverse strand, counting down.
AATAAATGTCAGTACTGATAACATTTCTAGGACATCAAGAAATCAAATGTCATCTGAGGTTGTTGACAAAACCAGACCACCTACTGTTTTGACATTATCAGAAGACTGAATCTGCAGAAGAATTCATAGGCTGGAAGACATTAATCCACCTTTAACAACATTTTTACAGGAAGTGAAAAGGGACCAGTGCTGCCAAATGAAGTTAAAACATAACAGTAAAGTATTATTCCCAAAGCGGAATAATAAGGGAATTCTCAATTAAGGTAGTAAAGATGTCCCTGTGCTTAATTAATTAAGCACTATGCCATGAACATGTATGGGTGAGTGGAGATACAGATCCACCATTCTTGACCTCAGTACTAGATGGAGGTGAGTTGTCAACTTTGTGTCCTAGTTAGTTTAACCCTGGAGAAATCGCACCCAGTACCCACTGGATAGGAGGCAGGGTGTACACCAGGGTCAGTCTGAACACAATAGAGAAGAGAAAAATCTTGCCCCTGCCAGGAATCAATCCTGACCGTCCAGCCCATAGTCTGCTACTATACTGACTCCACAATAAAAGAAATAAAAGCAATAATAAGCAGTAATAAAAGCAGTAATAAAAGCAGCATAGTACACTATGCCGTACAGACTCACTGCTAGGTAAAGACCTTGAAACAAATGAGATAACAGAAATCGCTATGCAAGAGCACAGTAAACATGTCTCTACAACAGAGTTCCTGTTGGAAATAATGTTTTCTACTTGGTCTGTGCAAAGGGGTTACAAGAAAAACAACTGGGGTGACTCAGTCAGTCTTGAGTGAGCAGTTAGGGAATGTGGTTTGTGAGCCGTAAGGGCATGAGCAATAGTCCTTACTACTAGCCTTAGACCAGGTGACACCCTGTTGACAGTCAGCCTGTGAAGAGATAACCAGAAGGTTGGTGTGAAACAGCCTCCAGTCTGGAAGTGAGTCAGTTGAGAGTTGAGTTCTGCAAGGAAAGCTCAGAAAAGATGGCACTATAGTTCAGTTGAGGTTCAGTGGTAGAGTGTTAAGTAGCAGGCAAGAGCATTACCATAGAAGCTGAAGAATTTCCACTGCTGAAAGCCGTTATCAAGCAATGACAAGGGAAAACAAAGCATGCTGGAAAAGGGCTTAGTGGTGCTGTGGTGATCCATGAATTGTGGAGATCAGCGATACTGTTGTAAGTGCTTGTACTTATGAGTCATGTGTGCAAGTGGTTAATAAATCCATTCACCATTCAAAACCCTATCTATGATCAACCCTAAATTGTGACAATATTAATAAACTTTCATAATACCATACATACATAATGCTGTTACATCATTCACACATACCCACTGTCATTTGGTGAGAAGAGCATTAATCTAGCATGTTTGTATTTCCCACAGGTGTATGAATGAAGTATGTTGAAAACAGAATCCAATAACTTTCTAATGATGACACAACAGTCTAAGTCACTGATAATGATGCACCCTGCATTGTGGATTATGATTTTTGCCATCATTTCCAAGGTTGGGGGATGAGGGAAAATCTTGCACATGATAAGCATGGTAAGTCAGCAGTCTGGAATTTAATAGTCTCAAATAGTATATAGTGTCACATCCCCCAAGTAGGCAGCCAGCAAAAAGTACTGTCTGTAACATCAACCACCAAACCTACAGCTCACATTTTAGTTATAATTACCAGATAAAACACACAAAATCTTAACTTAGCCAGTGCAACTGACCAATGTACTGTAAAGAAATACCAAATAAGATAATTTTACACATACAAACCTTATCTGCCTGCATACGACCACATTCAGTCTTTAAAATATCGTTCTTACAATCCTCAGTGAAATGGGTAATTATTCGAAAATCACTGAAGGCTACCCACTCCATACGCTGGATGAAAGCCCGGCATGGTACACTCTTTATGCTCTCACGGTGGTCTATCATACATGCCAGTAATCCTCCATTTCCTCCTGTCGCTTTGCACCCCAGTCCAGTAAGGTCAGTGCCACAAGCACGATGTGATATTTCTTGTAGATTAACATCACTTATCAGATCTACCATATGTTTCCATATCACATTTTGACATTTTATATTTATATTTGTTAACTGGTTCTCCTACAAAAAATACAACAAATGATCACAGCATTTATCACCATTCACATTCACTACTCTCACAGTTAGAAAGTGAAAACTAAAAGATAGTGGGTGTGCTGCATGAGAAGGGAAATTGTTGTGACATCATCCCATCACATGGACCTACAAAAGACCAAACATGACAGCTAGCTTAGATGGACAAATTCAAGACAACATATTCTGTCTGCATATGTTCTACATTTTATAAACTGTATTAACAGTGCACAAGGGGACAACAGCCAGACCTTAATCACATGCACAGCAGATCCAAAACTATAAACTGAAATGAGGGGAAAGACACTATGTCACTTCAAATAATTCAACCCATTAACCCTTGCACTGCTGTGGTCGACATATGCTGATCTCTGAATAACATGACATCCTTGCTACAATCGAAAAAACCCGTATTGTGACTTTATAGATTTTCAAATCTCAGGTTTCTTTGTATCAATCTCATTTAAACTTGGTGGGTGCATAGAGTCATCTATTGGGAACGTAATGAAGCATCATTCATTTCAACGGCTACATTCTTCTGGCCCCTAGCTTAAGAAATGTAAAATTCAACATTTTTGCAACTTCTGCTGCCTGTTCCCTGTCTGAGGTAAGATACTTTTTTTATTGCTAGTGGGGTGGGACTAAGTCCCTCGTACTGCGGCCACTTCTGGCCTATTGTACTAGCCCCAGATGATAGGTGAGGGTGATTGTGGAGCAATTGGTGGAATAAAGATTGGCAGGGGAAACCGAAATACTTGGAGTAAACCTGCCCCAGCGCCACTTTGTCCACCACATATCCCACTTGACCAGATCGGGGATCAAACCTGGGCCACCACGGTGGGAAGCCAGCAACTAACTGCTTGAGCTATGGTGCAGCCCACTGAGGTAAGATTAGGTACATTTTATCACAAATTTTCATACTTTGCACTTAAATTATTTATAAAAGATCTACTCAAAAATAATTCAGCACAGAGGGTACTGAGAGTTACTTAAGATACTAGCAGTGAAGGAGTTAATAAAACTCACTTGTAACACATGTAATTTGCAGTGATTGTGACAGAGAACCTTCTTTGGATATTCTTCAATGTCCAAATAAAGTTCAAAGAAAATTCTCCCATTATCTGGCTTATTCTTAAAAGATCTGTGGGTCAAATTCTGGGACTGATTATCCTGCCTGAGCAGTACAGTGAAAAAATCAACAAAGCCTCCAATTAACAATTCTTATTCAACTTAGTACCCACTATTATATCCACAACCAACTACCTTCATGGAGTAGAATCTCTTTGAAAAGACAACAGCTGCCAGATAGTCAAGATATTCCATGCCTTTTATGGACCCTGAATATCCATCTCAAAGAAGTGTGGAGCCCTGTATAATATTTTGTAGCATGCTAGCCTTTATGGCACGAGGTTGATAGCCACATCCCGCCCCCCGGAAGACCACCATCTGTCAAACGCTGGTAACTACTTATTCAATATATTCACATGTATCCTCCATATCTAGTGGCTATCTCCTCCAACAATCTGAGAACATGCCATGGTATGGTGAAAAGGGACTTACTACCTCTGCAAGTTACAGTTAACAGTAGAAAAATAGACAGCACTGACACAACAAGCTCTACAGATGTAATGATCATTAAGGATTAGACACATTCAAGTAAGTTTCTTTTTAAATTAAAATATATTATATTCTACTATGGTTCCAGAATTATATTATTCCCTGATCCATCATGAGCAAGTTAACAGAAACTGAGTTCAAGTATAAATATATTTGTTAAGAAGGATACTGTAAAATACAAGCAAATGAATTTTGTTAAGTATCTAGTAGGCTTTATGCTGCGCATCTGGAACCCTGTGTTACTACTAAAATGGTTCCAAAGATCTGGTTGTGAAATCTGATGAAAAAGAAAAATTTAATAATGTAGCCCTAACAGTATTATCTCATCTCTCCAAGATTATATGAATTGAGAAGTTTTTCTTACTGCATTTAGAACCTACATTTATGATCATCTGACCTCTGCTCACTTCAAATGAGCAATGAAATCCATTTCTAAATCAGGACTGATCTGGGCAGGGCTTTGTTTATTTACATAAGGCACTTGCAGTGGAATAGCAATGGCAGTACTGTGTTCATACTGACAGCCAACTTTTCTTGATTGATCTGGAATACTAACTTCCAAGGTTAATGATTCACTGTTCACAGTGTGTCATGCATCTGCATATTAGTGGGATGAGTTTGTGCACAACTACAAACTCATTTGTTTACTTTAGTAATTATTAATAACCAGGTGCAAGTACAAGTTTAAAAAGCCATATGTGACTTGGCAGTACTTTCAAGTAGGCCATAAGCATGTTCATATTCTCTCAAGAGCATCACTCAAACCATCCAAATATTCTCATGTCATTTGATGCAACTCTTACATATGATATTACAGCAACAAACACAGCAAAAAACAAACTGGCACTCATCAGAAAAAAGTTCATAGCCATGCGGGCCAAAAAATTACAGTTAGTGTATGCCTGTTTCAAGTAAACAAGTGCCTACCCAAAAAACATAGTATGTATGTTGACATACAAAATTTCTAGGTTTGGTTATTGATCATAAATTGTCTTGGCAAACCCATATTGACCAAATGATACCCAAATTAAATAAGGCATCCTATATAATTAGAGTATTAAAACCTCTTTTATCCTTGGAGTGCCTAAAAACTGTTTATTTCTCCCTAGTTCATTCAATAATATCTTACGGCATAATATTTTGGGGGAGTTCAGCTCATGCAAAAATCATATTTCAAATACAGAAAAGAATAATAAGAATTATTACCAATTCGCGTAATATAGATTCGTGCCGTAATTTATTTAAGGAGTTACATATTCTGCCACTTCAGTCTCAATATATATTTTCTTTACTTATGCTGGTTGTCAAGAATAGAGATTGCTATATAACAAACTCTGATGTCCACACACGTAATACCAGATTTAATCATGACTTGCATCTTCCAGTGGTAAACTTAACGATATTTCAGAAAGGTGGATGGTATTCTGGTATCAAACTTTATAACCACCTCCCTCCAGAGCTTAAACAATTATCTTATGACATTCCTGGATTTAAAGTGGCGTTAAAGAAGTTTCTTATCACCAGTTCTTTTTATACTGTTGAAGAATACTACTGCTGGAAGAAAGATTGACACCTCATGTATATATTTTAATCATGTATGTAATTTTAAATGTTATTTTGATTTATGAATGTATTATGGTACAGTAGTTTTGTTGTATTTTGACGATGATGAATGTCTGATTATGTATGTATATTTATATGTTATATTGTATTATTGACTTGTTCTGTATCTGAGGCAGATGCCTCTATGGATTTTTTTGGAACTGTAAATAAATGACAATGACAATGACAATGACAATGACAGAACTAAGCTCATAACCTTATACGCACAAGCTAGTTTGATTTGTTTGCTTGCAATCACAAAGAATGCAAGAAAACTGTTAAAGTAATGAAGCATGCAGCACAACAGATATTTTTCAATGTTTTCCTTCATATAATGGCACATTTTGAGCGAAAATTTGCCTCAGTCATTGTAATGTAAAGGAGAAGGGGGGGATGGAGAAGAAGAGAAATTATGAGAGGATGGGAATATGAAAGAGAGCAGAAAGGAATAAAGGAGAAAGGTAGGAAGGTGAGAAAGGGGCGAGAGGGATAAAGGAATTGGAGAAAGGGGGTGAGGAATGATTTTCCCTGAGACTAAACCTGCACATGCAATGAAGTTATGACCACGTGACGGGATATCCTGAGTCCTTTGTAGTTTATTTTAGTCTAAGAGTCACGGTAGCATGAAATACATCATGGCAGCATGGCAGCATTATTCCACAATCTTCCCATATTGACACAATACTACAGTTCATCATTCAAACTAAATTATGTTTATAGTTAGTGTAAGCTTGTTAAGTTTTCCTTGGAGGTTCACCTGCACTAATGCTAAAACATTGCCAAATTCAGATTCATTTACAGTTTTGTGTAGAAGACACTAACACAACTTGAGACAAAGAATATTATTCCCCAACTGTAATCGTTGTACAAGTTGAATATGTAAAGGGTATGTGGGTTGTCATTATATGAAGAAACAACCTTTTGTTGAACTGTTCTACAATATTTATTATAGTATATAACAGGAAGATATACAAGGAAGATATGGCGATATAAAGAAGAGCGGTGAGGGTGTTGCAAGCAGTAATATTGTTGGTATTATACTATTAGTCTTCAATTCTTCAAACTCAAGTTCGTCTGTGTATACTGTGCAACTATAATAAATATTATAGAACAAAGACAAAACAACTCCATCCAGTGTGACTACTGAAGTTTTTAATACTTGAAAACTTAACACCCTTACATGTTTTGGTCCCTATAGACCATCATCAGAGGGACATCAATACTTTTTTGGAAACTACTATCACAATGGGTGTTTTGAGTGTTAAAATACATATACACATAATGTTTGTAATGCACAATATATATATATACAGTTGTGGAAAAGTTGGATTTTGTNAAAAAAAAATATTATAGAACAGTTCAACAAGTGGTTGTCTCTTCATATAAAGACATCCCACAGGTATAACTGCTCCATATGCAGCATACAGTACACTTCACTCTGAAAGGGGCTCATTTCATATGGAATCCAACGACTGCTAGTCGATGCATCAGCATGTACAAAATCAAGATACTTCTTCATTCAGCACAATGCAACTGCCAGGGCCAATATGTGCTAGTGGCATGAATGTACCTGTTTCAGTCGAGCAGTGGTGTACCACTGCAAACACATGTGTGATCGGTTGGCCCCTATCCTGATAATGCAGTTCTAGTGCTTCCATCATGAAAGCTACAGACAAAATATATACCACCTCACTCTGCATTAGCAAAACTGTGCTATCTTGTTTCATTGTTACCGCTGCTCTGTCACTGAATTAATGTTAACACACAAGAAATTTAAGTCTTGTGGCGTTCTAAGGCTCCACCACATGAACAAACACACACACAGTCAAGATTAAATCTGAAACGCCAAAACTCTAAAACAATGGAGAATCGGACAACTGTTTGTTTACATTTCTCGCTCCAAATTATATCTTCAACAGCCTCCCACAGTTTGGCCACTCGGCTATTGAATCATCCTCTATGTTTAACATTTAGATGAGTATGAGGGGTGTGCCATAAAACTGGTCCTAGCACTGCGACCTTCAATGATCTATTGTGCTTTCAACATTTAGATACTAACCTTAAATGACTGAATACACTCCAAAACAAACAGGTCATCGCTGTCTGATGGCAAGTTTCCACACAATCCTTGAATCTCTTTCACACAATCATTCTCGTCAATCAATCTTTTTCTGGGTGCGCTTCGCTTATTTCTATTTTCTGTATCATTCACATTTACATTGTCACTTAAATTATTCCACTGCCTCCCATTTCGAGTTGTAGCACTGTCACGTCCAAGTGCAATGTAAAATAGACAAAATAACTCAAAAAACAATAACAACATACACATTATTTTGCACGTCACCATCCTAATCGCTTATGACATAACCAACTTCTGTTTTCCTCACAAGCACTTCTTCCCTACGTTCCTTATCCCCATATCAACTGATATTCCGTATGTATCTCCGTACCGCTCCGTACCATAGATCGTCATAGATAACAACCTATACGAGTATAAGAATGATTTAATATTTACAAAGGTACTATTATAATATATCCATGGCCACTCCTATACAAGAAAGGTAGCACGGATTATTAGTAATAAACGTACCAACAGTGACGTGCACGCCATCTGTAAAGAATAGCATTTGTAAGAGGATTTCTTTATATTTCACATTTTACCGCTTACGGCGGTGTCTGTGAAGAGTAATGTCTTCTGGGATGTGCCGCCGTGTCTACCAGCGTCTTGGATAAATGTACTGCCTCCATCTTCAGGGCCGGAGAATAGACCAAGCAAGCAGACTCTTCCTACGTTAATTTTGGCAATACCCTGTTTCCATTTTTCAAATTATACTGATTTTTAATTATACTTATCATGCAATGTTCTCAGTTTGCAGCAGAGCTCTTTTTAATCTTAACTGGTATTAAGTCTTGTAAAATTATTTCTGGCAATTAAATAAGGGAGCTCTTATGTGAAATTTTAATGGGAATAGCAATAGCCTTCCATCATC
>NW_019724585.1:1024268-1061154 GCF_002891405.2 Cryptotermes secundus | reverse complement strand
CTGCACATTATATTATGCTCATTTCCAATCTTTGTTATGATACATACTGATATTTTGGGGCAACTCAGTAAATGCAAAATTGATCTTTAAATTACAGAAGAGAGCTATAAGAGCTATGACCTAGGTCCCAAAAACGATTAGTTGTAAAAAAATTTTCAAATCACTACATATATTACCTCTACNAGTGTAGATTCTACAGTGAAACGTTATACCAGTGTTATCACCAGATGTACCTGAATGGGCTACCCTGGAGAGATTGCAGATACCATGAGGCTGCACCAGGAAGGGAGAACAAATGTAGTGAGATGCTGCAGTGTAGAGTCTACAGTGAAACGCTATACCAGTGCTATCACCAAATTCACCAATATTACCTCAAAGGCTGCGCCATAGCTTAAGCGGTTAGTCACTGGCTTCCCACCGCTGCGGTCTAGTCAAGTGGGATTTGTGATGGACAAAGTGGCGCTGGGGCAGGTTTTCCCCAAGTACTTCGGTTTCCCCTGCCAATCCTCATTCCATCAAATTCTCCATAAGCATTATCACCAGTACAGGTACAATAGGACATATGGAAGCCAATGTGCCGAGGGGACCTAATATGGATTCCACCTCACACTATATGAAATATTAACTAGGGTACTCTATTGTAAACAATTTTAAGTATTGTGGCTTTATTCTCTTATTGTAATCAGCCAATGTATAGTATCTGACTTGTCCTATATCACGTAACAATGATCTATAGAGACGAAATAAATAAATAAATATATATTGCTTATGATTGTAACAAATTTTGGTAGTATGCTTGTAACTTTGTAGATTTGTTTTGTTAACTTGTATTGCCAAATGACTTGTCCAAGTGTTACTATGTAGCAAAATGGATGAATATAAAATACAATACAATACAATACAATTCAGGTAAATTCAGAGTTCTAACACAATACCTAAGGAGGTTGTTAAGATCAAGTGGAGCTGAAAGTGAATAGTTTTATTTTTACCCCCCGTTTTGGAGCTATTAAGGTTTTACACTGATGTGGCCTCATATTATTCTAATTGTTTATCTTCACAAAATGGAAATAATTCCTTTTAACATCATTTGTCAATCAATCTCCTTACTTGCAATTAAATAAAGGAACAAAGAAAGCAAATTCTCCTTTTGTAGAATTTTCAATCATCACTTTAGACCACCTGTTTTTATGCACATTGTGTGTGGTAGGGATATGTACATGTACATCACAACAGAGGTCTGAAAATACTTCCCAAGCACGCCTCACAGTGATGTTGAATAGTTGTCTCAATGGATTCCTGACGTCTATAGCAGCCTCCTCAGTTTGATTAATTTATTATTTATTTATTTCATCTCTACAGATCATTGTTACATGATATAGGACAAGTCAGTTACTGTACATTGGCTGATTACAATAAGAGAATAAAGTTACAATACTTACAATTGTTTACAAAAGATTACAGTAGATTACAATAGTTAAGAGTTCGTATAGTGTGAGATCCATATTAGGTCCCCTCGGCACATCAGCTTCCATATGTTCTATTGTACCCGTACTGGTGATAATGCCTATGGAGAATTGGATTGTTTCCTTATTGTGTTGAAAGTCTGTGATGAATTTCTGTCTAGTACACTTTCGGCCCTCCAAAATCATATAATTACACACTGCTGTTCTTTGGTACTTAAGGGAGTGACCATGTTAACTCTGCTACAACACTATAATTGGCTGGTCAAGGTTCAAAGTATTTCATATTCACATAGGGAGTTCGTGTTTCTACCTACATGCAAATTAAGCAGTGCAGCCAACACAACATTTCAAAGAAATCACTGCAGAACATTTTGAACTCACATACATTGGCACTCTATTAAAATTTAATTTATTTCCATTGAGCACAATATAATTCTGATCCTATGCATACTTATCACGTCAACTATAATACTGATCTTCAATTTCTTACATACGTCAGTACTGTATGATAGATCATGATATTTCACTTTGTTGCTCTTGAGTGGCTGCACAATTGGCAGCTTCTCAGGAAAGGCTCAGCTCCATGAGTGAGTATATTATCTTCTACCTAACAATCAGTAGAAACTCTTCAGGTTTTGGTCTATGATTTTAGTCTCAATCAAATATATTCTTTTTGCTGTCAGTATTAAAAACTAATGCATCCAATTTAAAATTTCCTCACAACAAGAAACTGCATAATGAAATAACATAAAATCTTCTATACAGAAAAATGTAAACTTGCCCCTGTGATGGAGTAGAGATAAACCTCACCACATTCTTAACACTTTCTCTAGATGCAGATGAGTAGCAATCTTCATGCTCTAGCCAATTTACATCCCAGTGGAAGAGTTCCTGGTACACACTGGACAGGAGGCTGGCTGGGCTTCAGGACTAGTCTGGATATAGTGTCAAAGAGAACTTGTATCATACTATTTTTTCCTTCACATTTTCCCACCAAAGCCCTGTTCTCAACCTTTCCTTAACATGGAATACTGGATACCAGGTTTCACAATAATACAGAACTAGAGGAAAAATCAGTTTAGTATATTATAATCTTCACATCTGCAGAAAACAGGCAAGAACAAAAGAAGTTTCTGAACTCAATGGTAAGAAACACTACCTGAATTTAATCTAATTTCCTCATTAATCTAATTTTGATTTGTTACCATCATTCACAAATTTTTTAACTCTGCAAACTTTCAAATGCTCTATTAGCTATCTGTATATTATGATTTTGTCCTGTACTCTGGTGATGAGACATCAATATATTACCTTTAAACGTCACTTTATAAAAAAATTCAGATGGTTTACAGGCACCCAAACATATCAGAATTATATAGGCTGGCAATATTTACAAAGGATAACAGGAAATCATTAGAAAAATTAAGTTTTGCATTAATCACATGACGGTTTCAGAAACTTCATTTCCTTTTTACTTTGTGGAGGGTCATATTCTTGTAGATTTCTGTGATCTCTCTTAGTGCTGAACTTGCGACTAACTGTCCCCACCAGTGTGTCATATCGATTTGCCATTTCAAAATCAGAAATATCTTTCTCATTCTCCTTTTTCACATAATTAGCTTTTTGTTCTAACTCCAGGATTCTTTCTATCTCTGGATTCATTCCAAGAAAAGAGAGTCGTCCTACTATCAGGTTCTCACACTGGACGAAGCTCGGTTCAATTACATATTTACACCTGAAAGATGAAACACATATATAAAAATTATAAACAAATTACATAGTCAAAACCAACATCGTTTTTATAAGTAATTAATTTAAATTAATTATGCATTTAAAAAACTCAGGAGATACAAAGGTAAGCTCTTTCATACATGGTAAAAAACTTTCAGACTCCATAATAAATAGGGAATTTTTTGACCTCCCCCATGGAGTTAATTTTTTTTTCACACAAACAGCATACATGAATGGGGGAAGTTCAGCCAATCTGCTTGCACATGTCATCTCAAATGAATGGATTTTATTAAATTTTGTACTGAGTGCCATAAGTTGTCCAGTGAATTTTATTTTGGTCCACGTTGGTAAAATATAACTTATATTTTATGTAAAGCTTAAATTAAAACTTATAATACTGCTCAATAATCGTTCATTACAAGAATTTGGTAATAATAAACATAATGTTAGATCTCTATCCAGTCTCTCCAGTTTTCTGTGTCTTTGTCTCTGATTTTGTTGACGTTAAATTGCTTAGTAACTGTTTCATTCTCAAAGCATACTATGCAGTACCATGGTGGCAAACAGAAAAAATGTACAAGTATGTTAGTGTCCAAAACAGAATATATTGTGAAATGATGCCTGACAGCTGGAATAGTGGAGCAAAAAGAGACGTCCATTGCTGGGCAATGGCTCAGTAAACACGTTCCAGCAATGACAAATACACATGCAACAGCAAAAGAACTGCTCAAAGCAGTGTTTTTTATGCAGTCTCTGCCAAATTTATATGAGGACCAAGGGGACCAGGACAGTAGTTGAATCAGCAGTCATGATCGGTGGTTTGCCATGAGCTGTTGAGCACGGAAACAGAGGAATCCCCATCATTAGGAGTTGCTACCAAGCAATGACTAGTGAACATATGGCAGACCAGGAAGACTTGGGGTGTGCTGTAGTTATTTGTAGAGTGTGCAGAACAGTGAAAGTACTGGAACCATTTGTGGTTACAAATATCAGGTATTCAATAAATTCACTATTGAATCCAAACTCTGTGTTTAGTCACAGACACAAGACAATATTAATGAAGTTCAATGATTAATAATCTAGAACCCTGTAGTGTGTAGTTCACAGTCATACCTTTGCAGTATCAGATAAGTATATGCAATAAATGAAGAAGTTCAACCACTGAAAATCATATCAGAATTCTTCAACATAGATGCCTAACTAACCTAGTTAGAATGATAGTGTTTTGTAGTAGATGCATAGGAAAAAGAATTCATATATGTGGTCATGTGTTTGTAACTGGACATAAGGTTCTGATCAATAACTGGATTTACGCAGCACTTACAGATTGTGACCCCAGGTAACTGTAACAGTTTCATGGATCTACACACTCTAAAAAACATTGTGCTGCAGCAAACATTAAGTCTTCTATGTCTTCGATAGGCATTGCTAGGTAATGGCTCCCAACAATGGGTACTTCTCCGCTTGTCCCACTGGTGCTTGTTACAGAACCTTGGGATGAACTGAATAGAAAACACTGTCCCCAACAATTCCTCTATTGTTGTGTGACATGTAAATGGACTTCTGCCTAGTGATGGCTCCTTTATTTGTTTATTCATTGCTATGGAGTCATGTTTTACCAGCCGTTGTCTAGCAATGGCTGTCTCCTCTGGCTTTCATGTCATAATAAAACCTAAATAAGATCTAACGGTTTGTGACAATGGTACATTAGTACAAATATTATGTTTCTGGACATTATCCACTGTCCTTTCTTTATCTAAAAACAAAACACCTTCCCATTTATGTTACAAAACACAGCGTTTTGGAGACTGGATTCCATCTCCATCTTCAGGTAAAATCTACTCAGTTTGGGTCCAGTTGATGGAGCTAGTCCCTACCTCCAGACGATGGATAATGTCCAGAAACATATTATTTGTACATTATAAGCTATTTATTGACAACTGGCAATGAGCATTTTCTGAAGTGATAAAGTTCCACTAGTATTAGAAAACATAACACTGCATGAATGGTTGTCATTACTCTCTTATCCTGCATCATGTGTGGAATAATAAAGCAATAAATAAAAACCTCTGAATATCTCATTATACTATAGATCAAGGGTCTCCAAACTACGGCCTGTGGGCCACATGCGGCCCGCGATGTGATTTTATCTGGTCTGCGAAAGATTGTGCAGAAGTGTGCCAATTGAACTAATTTTCCAGTGAGTACTGGTAAATGTGATTCCGAGCTTATTGACCTGACATATTATACTGCAGTTCGATGGCTTAGCTGTGGAAAGGTTCTTTCACGCTTCTTTCAGCTCAGGAATGAAATCGATATATTTCTTACAGAGAAAAACCATCACGAAACACTTTTATCAGATACCGAGTGCCTTTGGAAATTAGCATTCTTTGCTGATCTGGTGAACCATATGAACCATTTGAATTTAAAGTTGCAGGGTGAAAATAACTTAGTCTGTGATTTATTTGCACCTATCAAGACATTCAGAGAAAAGCTGATACTTCTGGAAAGGCAAGTGAAAAACTGTAACTTTGTTTATATGCTATACCGTGCAGAGCTGCATAAAAAGGGTGAAGCAGAATTTCCTTCCTTGTTTGCAAATTTAGTCATTTTAGATTTGAAAGAACAATTTCGGAAGTGATTTGCTGATTTGGATGCCAGTGCTCAGGAAATTAGATCGTTTCAAAATCCGTTTGACTGTGATGCTGTAGATGTCAAATTAAAATGGAAATTACTGAACTTCAGGAAAATTATCATATTAAAGTCAAATACAAGGAAGGAATTTGATCGAATTTTATAAATTTCTGAACTCTGAGCAATTTCCAAATTTAAAGAAATTTGCTTGTAAATTTATCTCCATTTTTTGGACGACGTATCTGTGTGAACAAACGTTTTTCCCAGATGAAGTACATCAAGTCGAAATACAGGGCAAATTTATCCGACGAACATTTAAAGTCGATACTTGTTTGTGATTAGCGTTTCAAAATGTGAACCTCAATTTAATCAGATTTTAAGAATGCAAAAAGAGTTCCATCATTCACATTAATTGTTTTAATATAATTTGTGATGAAAATATGAGCATTTGCTGCTACTGTCTGTTGTCATTAATATACAATAATTTATTCTCACATACTTTGTATTTAGTTTATGAAATTCTGTGCTTTCAATAGAACTCATACACCTCATTTATCTAGCCCGTTTGAAGTGCTGAATTACCTAATGTGCCCGCGGTTTGAAAAGTTTGGAGACCCCTGCTGTAGATGTTCAATCTCATAAAAACATACATTTACTTTCTAAACTTACTCTCCACGTTTCATATCCTCTGTAATGACATCTGAAAACATGGCCTGGCTCTCTTCAGCATCTTGTTTCCTTTGTGCTTTTTCTTTGCTTCTCTTCATGAACTGTTAATTTAAAAAGTAATTACTGGAACAATGTTAATAAATATTCACAGTCTAGGTTATCTATTTAATGACAGTATCCAAGAAAACAGGTTACATGTTAAAATGACTGTAAATGGACAGTTGGAAAGAACGTGGTATTGGCTCTGGCCTATTTTAAGGCACTAATCCATCTGCTTGGAGAGAATGAGGAAAACATGAAAACCTCATGTATGACTGACTACATGTTGTCTATCTTGCTAAAATCGTTGCACTGTATGTCAAAATTATGTATCGTGTGTGAATGTTGTATTTTCTAATTAAAATAAATTAACCTTGAAATAAAATTAATTAACATCTTAATGTTCATAGAAAGTAAACTAATGTAAAAAACACACAGAAACACAAAATATAATCATATATAATAATACACCCTCTACATATTGCAGATAAGAGCACTGATAACACTATATCAACACCCCTATGAACTGTACAAGTAACATGCAGAAGTAGCGGCCTCCATAGTCTAGGGGTAACATTCCCACCTCGTGATTCCAGGTACGCGGGTTCAAACCCAGCTCAGGTCGTGGAATTTTTAAGGGCGGAAAAATTCAGGGAACAAGTCCTCCGGGAGGGACTTTAAGCCGTGGGTCCTGTGTCGTAGGTTTACAGCACGTAAAAGAACCTCATGTCTGAAGGGGACCTCTGAGCCAAAGTAAGGACATTTCCCGCCCAACAGTAGTCTCTAACGCCTCTGGTAGATGGAGGAAGCATCGAGATACGCTGAGCCAGTAGAGGCCGTACTCGCTGGCTGAGTTGGGACTGATGGCACGCACCAGTACCGGTAGGGTAT
Source organism: Cryptotermes secundus (assembly GCF_002891405.2). Lineage (NCBI taxonomy): Eukaryota > Metazoa > Arthropoda > Insecta > Blattodea > Kalotermitidae > Cryptotermes > Cryptotermes secundus. The sequence continues at coordinate 1,053,727 of NW_019724585.1, read as the reverse complement.
AGATAGAGGCTGGTAGAATAGTGAAGGGGGACGCACAATGGACCAATATCTGGTCTAAGTGCATTGGGAAACCTACCCTCTCCAATAACAACAACAACAACAACAACATCATGCAGAAGTACAACTAAACAACTATCAATACTTATAAATCTAACAATAAATTATATAACACAACACATTATTTAATAAAAGAATTCAAAGGAAACATGTTTCTTTATGTTGGCTTATCAATACAAGTGAGATTACTGTTCACAGAAAATGCTTCACAAAACCCAATCCCATTGCTATGCCAACTTTATACTTGCAAATGTTTTAAATAATAGTTACATGCACACAAAAAGGGGCTGATAGTAAGTACCAGTACCGGTAGGGTATGGAGACAGTAGAAATTAAAGGGGGATGCACAATGGACCAGTAATTGGTCTAAGTGCATGGGGAAACCCACCCCTTCAATACGGAATACGGACGGAATACATGCACACAAAGCATCCCTCCCCAGAAAACCTCTATATGTTAAGAAACACAAGGTGAAAGGTCAAATCTGAAGACCTTGAAACATGACTGTCCTGAATATATTACATAATAAGACAATGGAAAGGGCATTTTACTTGCTTTGTATTTAGATCTGAATCTTAATTAGGGCACTTTTCTAAGAAAATCTGTTCCCCAAATATGAGTTCTTTTTGACAAACTATGGATGTCTGCTCTGAAATTTGAGTGGCCATAAGGAGCAAAACTTGGCAGGAATACTTATTTCCACTTGGACTATAACCTCACAGAAAATCACTGAATTCTGAGGGGGTCCAGCAGGAAATCTCTTTTCTGTTGTGCCCATGAATGCATAATAACCTTTTAATTCTAGACCAAGGGAGTCTTGTAGGGACATTTTTAAGAATTTTGAAATAATGTTCTACTCTCAGTACATACATTCATTGCTTTTATACACAATTAATAATAAACATTTATTTAATTTTAACAATGAAATTCACAAATATAAAACTAAAGCCCTCAATAATTTATATTTACCCACAATTAACCTAACAAAATACAATAAAGGCGCATACATATCAGGTATTAAAGTTTTTAATTATTTTTTTTACTGCTAGTGGGGTGGGACTAAGTCCCTTGTGCTGTGGCCACTTCTGGCCTATTGTACCAGCCCAAGATTATAGGTGAGGATAATTGTGGAGCAATTGGTGGAATGACGATTGGCAGGGGAAACCGAAGTACTTGGAGAAAACCCACCCCCGTGCCACTTTGTCCACCACAATTTTAATCACCTTCCTCAAACAATAAAAATGTAGGCTACTGATGAGAGAAGTTCTAAATTTGCACTGAAGAAGTTTTTATATCATCATTCTTTTTATTCCATGAATGAATGTTATCAACATAATTGGTCATAAGTGTGTAAATTTGTAATGTATTTAATTCGGTTAATATAGGTAATTTAAATACAATTGTATTAATTCAAGTTTTATAGCAAGTTATTTTTAAATTACGTTTATTAATTAAAATATTATTAATTTTTTACTTTATATTATTAATGTTAATCGATTAATGTAAGTGATTTTGATTATGTGACTCATGTAATTTTGTATATATATCTTGATATATATTATTTTCAAATGGACCATTTCCACATCCTAGGTTTGTTACCTGTATGGATATATGGAAAATAAAGGGAATTAGTGAATGAACCTATCCCACTAGAAATGAAACCAACCTAATGAAATTTTTGACAGTATAAAATGGGTGACAACTCAAGAATTCTTTTAATTTTAATTTAAACTGTTTAATATCTTTACATATGTGCTTCAAATTTAGTGGGAGACAATTGAATAGTTTGATGCCCATATAATATGAGTCTATTTGATATAATGATAAACGAGTTGAGGGTCGATATAGATTTAGGTTGCGTACCTGTCTAGTGTCTCTATTATGTATATCAGATACAAAATAATATTGATCCATGCTAGCAACCACAAAAGATAGTAGCGAATAAATATACAAAGATGAAAGAGTAAGAATTTTTAGAGTAGTGAATATTGTTTTACATGAGTTTCTATTACCAGCACCAGTTATTAGTCTCACTGCCCTCTTTTGCATAAGAAAGACATTGATGGCGTACCAAGAGTTACCCCAAAAAATAATGCTCCACATACCATACTCCACCCCATGGCCCACTCATATTTCACTGGCACAAATTTGTACTGCAAAATGAGGTACCATGTTCTTAAGAGCAAGAACATCATGCACACATCACCATATTCTAATGGTCAGTCAAAATGTGATATTTATGCTCACTTCTGAGAGAAGTGGGACATACAGAAATAATAAGAAATAACATTGCTTAAACCACACACATCCATAAATACCTTAAAAATGGTTTATCGCTCTTATTTTAATTCTATTATAAATTATGGTTTACCCTTTTGGGGTAACTCACCCCAAAGTATAAACATTTTTAGAATGCAAAAGAATATAATTAGAATTATGTTTGGACACAGAAGAAGGGATTCGTGCAGGAACTTATTTAGAGAATTAGAAATCTTACCTCTGGCATCTCAGTACATACTATCTCTTATGCTCTTTGTGATAAAAAACAGAAACAATCTCTTATGCTCTTTGTGATAAAAAACAGAAACAAATTCATAGTAAATTCAGAGATTCGTGGAAAATAATCTCCATCAGCCTATTGTAAATTTGAGTAAATACCAAAAGGGAGTTTACTGTTTAGGAGCAAAGGTCTATAATAATCTACCACAACATATTAAGGATATATCGAGTGACACTAGAGTTTTGAGGTACAATTAAAACAATTTTTATATTTACATTCTTTTTATACTTTACAGGAATATTTTGGTTATAAATCTTTTTAAGATGCAAGTAGTTGTCTTGCTTTACAATTAAAAGAAGACAAGACTGTCAGTCTGTGTTCTGGTTTTTAGTTGCTTATTTTAGATATACACAATCTTTATATCACTGCATACTAGTCTTTAATTCAATTTATTATACTATTAATGTATGTTATACAAAACTCATTAATGACATTGTGTTTTAACTATTGAATTTTTAATTAATACACTTGTATTAAATTGTACAAATTGTATAAGTTTTGCCATTACTTTTACTACTAAAATTAAGTTATTTATTATATTCTATATGTTTATCAGCATTTTATTACAAATGTGTATGCTACTGGATGACAACTGTAATTCTTAGTTTTGACTGTAACTAGGATGATCTCCACATCTGCATGAGAATGTATTCTCGACGGGACTTATGGAAGGTTAATAAATTAAATGAAAGCATGGCTAAATGATCACTCAAGGAGTTCTCCACAAAATATTCCACGAGGACAGATATGGGAGGCACAAATGTTTAAAATTTATCTCACACAAAATAAAAAAGGTCATCTTTGTCTTCCTCACATTCTTTAAGTCTTCTAATTGTTGGTAAGGTCTCAAAATTTCTTCATTGCAGGATAGAAGCGGGAAAAATCTTCAGAATCAATTTTACACAAATTAAATAAACAGCTAAGTACTGTGCCCCGTTCTTGATCAAGCATCTCAGGTCTTCGTCGGGAAGTTGATAAGATTGATGATAAAACAGAATCTTGTAAAGTACAGAATACCGTGCATATCCTACCATAAGAGACAGACTGCCGGTTTTAGTTCAAGTGCTTTAATTGCCTAATACTAATTATGCGGCGTGGGGTCAAAGGAGTCGTCTTCCTTCTGAGAATCAATACCATAATCTGTACTTTTACCTATAAATGAAATTTATACATACTTTCATTTCCAAGATTGACTTGGACAACTCCTTTCCGGCCATTTTAATTTATTCAGAACCTCATAAACATTTTAGAGATGCGAACAAAAAAATTGGCCGAGAAAATATGTACTTCATCCTTCGATTACAATCACAGACTATAACAATTATAAGTGCATTCACAGTTAAAATCCCTGTGGCATGGAGCGTTGAGGGCGTGGAGAGGCATGAGATTTCTTGTTAGTGAATGTTTGCTCCTGCCGGTTGGCAATAGTACTCATGTTAGCGTATTCTAGATGCCTACCTACGCTATCTACGGTGGCTGCAGTGACCCCCATGGAGGAACGTGAATGTTTGTGAAATAATTGTGTTTCGTACTGTGGTTAGATGTGGAATAATTTCTTGTGTGGGTAAATATATATAATCTGATTGAAGGCACAGCTTCATTTTTCCCAGGTACTGTCCATTCTTTAATGAACATGTATATATGTTCTTTCATGGGGCTGGTTCCTTGGATCATCTTAAATGGCGTTCAAATTTAGCTTCCATGTTTTATCACTTGTTTATATTGCATGGAACAGGTAAATGACGTGAGAGGTAGAGCTTAATAAATTTTGTAACTTTTATTTTAAGCTATTAGAAGACCCCGTACTTTGTGCGGGTATCATTGCTTTCGTTGTAATACCGCAGTATTACAGTAACCGAATATAATAACACTTAAGAACAACAATCTCAGAGAATTATTGTCTGACCATCCTATATTTAGTTTCTTAGCAAAAAAAAAAAAAAAAATGAAACGTTCCCAATCGTCGGCATTGGGACTATACAATAATCTGTTATCATTCATTTTTATAAAACTTAACTATTAGGCGAAGTACTCTGCATTTTGATCGGTAACACATGGCATGATAACTAATACACCCATGCCTATGATTTGGTCAAAGAAAGAGCGATGTAATGATTTGGGCAGGGTGAAAGAAATAACATGACTTGTCAAAAAGTAAGTACACCACGCAATCATTTTTATGAGAATTTTGAAATTCATCGACAGGGAAATGTTTGTAGACAATGCAGCAAGCTGCCTGTAAGTACAGTAGAACTTGGTTATAACGTCATCAAAGGGACCTAAAAATAATGTCGTTATAAACGAATGTCATAACCGAAATGGGCACTTCCACAGTAGCCTTATGTTAGTCACGTAAAAATCTACCAAAAACCGAGTTAAAATGTTGCATTTTTAGTGAAAAACGTAGTTAAGTACAGACTAATGTAACATTAACGTGGAATTGCCCAAATGTGTAATATCAAAGACATATTACAGCGCTTTTCACTGACAATACACACCGCACTAATACTATATATTAAAGGTAGGCCTACTCACCAAATTACAGTAGATTACATCAATTGTTGTGCCTTACTGTACCTAGATACGAGTACGGTAATCAGTTATCTTCATCTGTTTCCTGTTACTTGCCCAATACACACTTTCTAAATTACGTTCAATGTCCATATCAGAGAAATTCAGGAATGAAAATGACGTTACATACGAGGTTGATGCATTTGTGCATGTTGTACTAAGCAAGGTATAAAAACAGTTGCTTTATGAGGAATTAGTTCGTACCATTGAATATTTGATGCAATAGACAAGGTGTCGCAGAAACCGATGTTGCTATAACCAAGTTTTACTGTATATGGCATCAAGCAACTGTTCACAACATTCACAGCAAAAATCTTTCTGTCACAGATCAGAAGGAATTACAGCAAATATATAATAAAATGAATTATTTTTTCATCACTGTATGTAAGCATGAAGATAAGTAGAAATTCAAGTTTACTTGTGTAATTAAAAACAAGTTGGTCAAGATTGTTTGAACCACATCCACAAAGTGTAAACCGGCGCTCACATGTTGCTATAACAAACTTTGCTCTCTTATGTGCTTCGAATAGTAAATTTCATAACATGTTTGGGTGCTCTCTGTTTGATCAGCTGCTAAAAACAGGAACTCAGTAGAATACTGAAAAATTTTTTGTCCGTATAAATACATCTTTGGATTCTGATTGTTACAAGTCATTTTTGCAATGAAAAGTTGGAATAATGTGCCTGTTAGTTTCTCCATGATTGTGCAGCTGTTTGCAGGTAACAACTGAAGAACCACTGACCAGATTGTCATGAAATTTGGTACTGGGGAACTTTATGAAAAATGGATGCTTTAGAAGAAGACTTACATGCTTATCTGATTGCATCCAGAGTTTAGCTTTCTGAACAATTACTGGGGTGAAAAATGTTTGAATGTATATTGTATAGAAAAACTTGGCACAAATTTTATGTACAGTACAGTATGTTATCTTTGAGATCACTGAACAGAGTTGATTTTTATGCTGTGTCATACCATGACCTAGGAGCCATTTTGCTGATTTTGGTAAAATTGTAGGTCTATTTAAGAGCCCAAATTAACATAAAAAGGAATAGGCTTTGTGTCTGTACATCCTTGTGCCTGTCTGCCCATCTATCTCACCTGTTTCACACTATTTGTAAGAGAGATTAAAATCTTGGCAATGACAATAGAAGAAGAAATTTTCCAAAATTGTTGTGCCATGTGTACATTTCCTAACTTATTCTCTTTTCTTTTTTTTTTTTGTAATTGTGATGGGCACAACTTAGAACTTTATAATAGTAATCCTTCAGTAGCTGACTGTATCTTTTACAGCAAATTGCCTAACAACATAAAGGAAAACAAAAATCAGTTCACAAGGGAATTGAAGAAGTTACTTATTCAGAGGTGCTATTACTGAACTGAGGACCATTTGAACGATGAATTCTCGAATATTTGTTATTGACATAAGCAGAAGTATATAGTATATACTGTATAAAATGTTGTATATTTTATATAATTTTTTAGTGTTAAGATTGTTGTAATTTAATAATGTATATTAGTTGAAAGACTTGTCCTATATCATTGTATCATGATGTACAGGATTAATAAAAGAATGAATGAATATTTTTTCTCTCAGTTCTGAATTAAAATGGCTGAAGATGATGCTCTTCCAGCAAATGCTTTCCCTGTATCAGTGATGCATATGGTGAATCCTTCAACGTTCTGGGTGACTGAGCCACTGGGGCAGGATATGACAAAGGAAAGAGAAAAGCTTACTTGTCTTGAAGAAATGCTTTCGGGGCATTGTCGTCGTAGCTATGAGGGCGTAAATTACATGCCTGAAGAAGAAGAGGTGAGATTTCTTTTCATGCATTGATTATCAAACCTGTACTGACTTTAGATGTATGAACATCTACATTTTTTAAGTCTTATGAATTTGAATTCATATTTAAATGTAACTTAAAATTATTGGTTAACACTATAATGTTTTGCTTATTTTTACCCATAATGTTATGAAGTGTAAATTCAGTGTTTCATGTAATTATACAGGTTTTTTTAATATCTCAGGCTTTAAAATCTGTAAAATTTCTTTGTAATTGGATGTAATTATGTGAAGCTTTCATAGATTGTTTTACACACTTGGGAAATTTGTTTGTTACACTGAAATATATGCCATACAACGTCCCATAAGATCAGAAAAACTTTATGCAAACAAAGAACAAAATTGTTCAGAACCTTGGTTAAAATTCCTGTAGAAATTTCTTCCGACTGTGATTGGATGGCAGTTTTCAGTTTCAGAATTGTTTTTGCATTTTTCTTAAACACCTGATCCTTCAAGTATCCCATAGATAATCACAAGGGTTTAATTCTGGTTAAGTTGGTGTCCATGAAAGTCCTGCCTCAGGTAGCACATATTGCTGGTTTGACAGGATTGTCCTAAAAACGTAATAAAGAAAGTGAAGTATGGCATTTTTAGTGTGAGATCTGGCTCCGTTATGTTGAAGCCAGGCTGAATTTGGAATGCCATGTCCCATAAGGAACAGGACAAGTTGAGCAGTCGGTGGACTTAGGTGAACATCAGAATCGACTACAATTGATGAACATGGGGCTGAATATTCAGATACTCAGCGATGCACACTGTACTGTAACTCTTATCTTGATGTAGTGGATTGGCAGTGGTAAGCCGTGGATTCACAGATGTCCAAAATCAGACATATTGGTCATTATTGCAACCATCCAGGTGTGTGTTTTGGGGAACCGTGTGTCATTTAAGACACCAAGATTGTCCTTCAGTAGTGTTCTATAGTCCCTCCCAAAAGTGGAATATCTTGTTATTCCATCTTCTGACAGTGGTTGACTCACCTGCATTTTGTATGGAAACAGTGAGAAGTTATCACAACAGATTTTCCATGCAGTGCTGGTTGAGACCCCAATATGTTATGCTAAGTGTCCATTTATGTAATAGAATAACTCTTAATTTGATTTGTTTCATTCTGGTCCATTACACTTAACAATATCATGAAAATTTAAGCAGTTCTGTCTAGTGTGACTGGTGACTCACTTTTCAGGAAACTCTTAATTCCCCTATAATCTTCCATGGTCTCATTGATTACTGTCAGATTACTGAGATATTCACTATTTGATTTTTGGAGCTATTTCTACATTCCCTTGTTAAAACTTCCTTTAATGAATGTTCATTATATCGTGAATTTTTCATGCCGATACAGATTATCATTAAATTGGACTTTCACTATAGCTATATAATTAAGGTTTGTAAATGTTGTTATATAACATTTTTTTAACCAAAAGCAAATGTAATATATGAATCCATGCAATTGATATCTAACATGATTTGCTTTACAATAGTAAATTTGTATCTGCTGTACATGAGCATCAAGGCCAATGAGGTATGCAAAGCATCAGAGATACTTGTAAAACATGGAAACTCAAGTCTGTAGTACATTTTTTCACTTTTGTTCTCACTGGCAGAATTTGAGTCTTAGCAGTCACTTTCTTGAGAATGACTCAAAAATATATACAACTAAAATTATTTATCTGATCAAGTTCTGAAAATTTTCTAGAAATGCTTTTTGAATCACTAATATTTCATAAGTTAATTTTAGTCTTTTGAATAAAATAGGAACTTGTATATTACGAATTAATTTTTTCAGGAGTCCTGGCATGAAATTAATGCTGGATTTGTTTTGTGCATGAATTGGTAGACAGAATTACCTGACACTGAACAGAATTGAATTCAGACAGTGACCCACCAAATGTTGAACTTCTCAGTTTGGAGGGTGTTCCTGTCATCTGCTTCATTTGGCAGAGATTTGGACTGCTAGTGAAAATGACAAACCTGTAGCCTAAAGTTTACAAATAAAAGCTATCCAGATAAAGACAGACACTGAAAATGCTGTCTATTGTTGTCTGGGGAATGTTTGAGTCTAGCAGTGAATTTATTAAATTTTTCTTTAATTTTGTCACAGCAGATCTTAGAATAGCTACTTGTGAAGCAAACTTGTGTGTTCTTTCCCAGCCCACACATATATCCTCATCATTATGTTGCGTTAACTCATTTTACTGCGTTTACCATATGTAAAATCCATATTAGAATGATCGTTCATGTGTAATATATATGTGGAAAATGGTTCTGCAAGGAATGCAGGTAGCAGATTCTGGCATAAATTTCAGGGGGTTGCCATTCCACATAGAAATATATTAATAGAATTTTAACTAAATTAACATGTGGGGTTATTACTGAGCTAAAAAAATAGGGGAATTGAAACACCAAATGGCATTTTAAGGGAAGCTAGGCTTGAACAAAGGGGAGGAAATGATTTTATTGCAAACTATAGTAGCCAGTGTAGGCCATTTAAATGACATAAATGGTTAAAAGATTCATTAATATGTCAGTTATTGATTTTTCACAAGTTCAGTGAGATGTGGGATTGTAAAGTGTGGTAAATTATCAGTATGTAAATATTAAAATTAATGGAAAGATGTACTCCCGTATAGTATACACATCAAAATGCATTCTCTGCCATATTGCATACCTCGTTTTCTTTGATGCGCATTTATTGTAGATGCAAATCTAATGTTGCAAAACCAGTCACACTGACAGATATTTTACTGCACAGTTAGGCATTATATTTACGTAAGAATGTTTTGGAAGTTATAATGCTATGTAGTCTATTGAAAATCAACTCACATTTTAGAAGAGTATGCCACCCTATTCTTCAGGGCCAAAGAATAAGCCGAGGGAGAAACCAGGATGAAGCATGTAGCAGGTAGATTGTTGGTTGATTTTCATTGGACTACACAGCATTCTAATCACTGCAGTGAGAACTTCAGATCCAACATTATTTGGACTTCTTTATTAGAAATAATGTATCATATCAAAATTCTTTCAAATAAAAGTTATAGGTCTTAATGAGAATTACGAAATATATTGTTGCATGTTGCCTATGTAATGCAAGAAATAAATTCACACAGGTTTCGGATTTGGCGAATATGTTTATTGAATGCTCACTTTTACATTAGTGAGTACAATTATTGTCACTTTCAGTATCACACTTTCTGCTTCTGCTATAGTCAAAGCCAAACTGAAGACTGACTACTCTTCTAAGATCAGATTCAAACTGAACTGTTCTCGGCAACTTCTGGAACTCAACTGGTCCCTTCGAAGCTGGACATTTGTAACCTGGTCTCGGATAGAATGTAGACACCTTCCAGTTGGTTTCCTTTATCTTCTACTGTGCCACTTTCATATGGCAGCTCGTCCCTCTGCAGGCGACGGCCAGTTGTTTTCGGCCCTCATCCTGATTCTGGGTTCAATCCTTTACCTTTCCTGCAGCTGTCTTTCAGTCCCTACAATGAGTCATTGGTCCTCCAACCGGCATTATTTCAGCATCTTCTACGGGAGCCTCTTCTTTTTGGGCCACCTCAGGTGAGGTTGGCTTTTGTCTTCCAGATGTGCCTCCATCATTTGGCAGGCCATCGTCTCTTTCTGAAAACCCTTAATGTCCGCTAACCAGGCGTCCATCTTTGCCTGGTTCATCCGAAGCGGTTGCATCGTCTATTCTCATCTGGCATCTGGTTTTTCTTGGTTAGCATTCCTATCCACTCTCATTTCTTCTCCGCTTGCTTTCATGTCTTCTTGCATGGCCAACAGGAGTTCCATCATTTGTTGTGATTCCATTTTTTTTGTAGCAGTGATGTAGCACTTGTGCTCTTGTTCCAATAATTTTTCTTTCCAGAATCCAAGCAATCCCACTTCTGACACCAGTGTCGCGTGTTGCCTGTGTAACGCGACAAATTCATACAGGATTTGGCGAATTTATTTATTGAACGCTCACTTTTACCATAGTGAATATGGTTATTATCACTTTCAGTACCACAGTTACAGCTTCTGCTATAGTTAAAGCCAAGCTGAAGAGTGACTACTCTTCTAAGATCAGATGCAAACTGAACTGTTCTTGGCAACTTCTGGATCTCAACTGTCCACTGTCAACACAATTCAACTCAACTGGTCCTTTCGAAGCTGGAGTTTTATAACCTGGTCTTGGACAGAATATAGCGCACCATGTAGGACCCTTTGGTCTCGGCCGCTGTCATGCAACGAACCTTTGTGTTGTCCTTTCAACTCTGGGGAAACACGTTTGTTGCTTAAGGTATTCCTAGGCAACGGCCCACTGTTATTGCATTTCCATGGAAGTATACCTTGCGGATTCCCGGCACTAGACAATATGATCTATCAGTTTTTTATACAGTTAACCTATTTGAGAAATTTGGTAGCTTTCAGATTGTTCTTAATGTATAGTTTGCTGATGTGCGCAGAATTTAAATTTGCTTAACAGTGTTTAGTGTTGACTTCCCTGGATGAAATGCCGTCAAATCCCAATCAGTAGTTCCAGAGATAAACATGTGGATGCTCAGACATGACCTTACAGTTATGCATTAATCTCATACAAATGCAAGGAATGTGTAAAAACTGTTGTCTTTATTTCACTACAGCTGGTTGCTGTGCAACATCCTGAAACAGGTCGCTGGCACAGAGCAGAAGTGGAATATGTGTTACATGAAGCTAAGGGCTATGTGTACAAAGTATTCCTTGTGGATTATGGACTTTCAATCAAAGTGCGCAGCTCTGCAATCAGGAAGCTGCCTTCAGCCTGGGTTGACTTGGACTACCAGTCATTCCAAGTTGTGCTTTATGGGATTTTACCTACGACAGTTGACATGGACTACAAAGATATGAAAATGAAGAGAAAGTAGGTATAGTATGATTAATGTAACTGTTAATACTTTGCATGTTTCAGTTAATGTATTTTCTTTGGTAGAACAGGGTTTTGGGGATATTTTTTTTTTTTTTGTAGAATGAAGCATGTCATATAAATGTATATAAGATTTTTAGCACCATCCAGTGTGGTTGATAAAAGTTGTGTATTTAATGTTTCATCTTTTACTTGTTTTGGTCAAAAAGATCTTCAGAAGGAGCACCTCTCTAAACATTTACATTCATGTATTGAAATTCTTTTCTAAACTTTTGTTTGACAGTCTTAAGAGGCGAATGTTCAAGCTGAGCATCAGTTTTGCCTAATTTGTCTTAAGTACCGTATTTACGCATGTATAGGCCGCACATTTTTTTGCCAAAAATTCAAGAGGAAAACTGGGGTGCGGCTTATATTCGAAATATTCGAAATCACACTTCATTTAAAAAACGTTAAACGTTGCCAAATTTCAGAATAATTTCTACTCCTGAAATAATATTCCAAGAAAATTATTTTTTCTATAATTTCTGTCTGAAAATTGTGCTGCGGCCTATACATGCACACGGCCTATACATGCGTAAATACGGTATTCTTTTTGCCAGTGACAGAAACTGGTGCTAGGCATTTCCAGCATCTGCTATAACATAGATTACATTGTATTTGAAATGTGTTAGGCATCAGGTCCGTTGATTGCACTAGCAGTCCAAATTTCTGCAGTCCAAGCATGGAAAAGGAGTGTCTGATAATTCCACCAGAGTGACATAACAGTTTGTAGGAAGCTCTAAGATCAGAGTGTGCAATTAGATTATTTTGATAAATTTCATGCACTTGTATTAATAAAAATGAAGTCCATACTTGATGCCATTTTCCTTGAAACCTTTTCATTAACCGAGTTATCATTATATAAAGTGATTGTTAGACATTTATTTCTGTTTTTTGTAAGTTTATAATTTACAATTTGTATTGTCATGCGTTAATGACTAGACATGGGATTTGAATTGATAATTGGATTTATTGAATAGATATAACTTGTAACTAAAAATAATTATAATGTAACCACTAATATACACACCAAGTCAGTACAGCATGCACTGTCTCAATCTGTTATAGTGTTCGTTAGTTGTTGCTTGGTTATAGTTCCCAGCAGTGGAGATTCTTCTCTCATATTTATATCGTTGTTGGCTGGTTACCATCTCATAACTAACTGATGACTGATATCTCACAACTTCTGATCCCTGGCTGGCTAACTTCCCAGTGGATCTCTATACAGAGCCTCAACATGGACCACATAGAAACACTGTGTCCAACAGTTCCTCTGTTGTGTGTATATCCTTTGCCATGGACATGTGTTTGTCATCAATTCTGGCTCCACTATTCCAACTTTTAAGTGTCGTGTCACAATATATATTATCACGTGTTGGGTATGTTACACGATGAATAACTTCACGTAGCCTTTGGATTCAACAGTTATTTATTGAACTCATTCATCCACACTTAGAGTTAGGAATACAATTACTGTCACTTGCAGTATCACAACTACTGCCTCTACTTCAGTGCTTATACCGCCTTCTGCGGATGCGACATCTCAACTGTCCTTGGCTGTGGCTGGATCCCTACTGTCTTCAACCACGACCATCCCAAGACTATCCTTGCTAATGCATTACCTTCTTATATATCCGTGGCCGTTGCTATGCAATGAACCGTCTGTTGTAAACGTGGAGACTCACTGTTAGAATTACAATACTGCTATTGTTACTTCCTATGCAGGGGTCTGTTATAGCGTTTCTATGGAAGTAACCTTTCTGGATTCCAAACACGTGACAATATTTTCAGCCAATAATTAAGCCATGATTGTGACTAATAATCTAATGCTTTGTCTTATGCTGAGACAGCAGTCTGTCACCCCTTAGAGAAGTTTTGTATGGTTGTTAATTTTGAGCTATATTCTGCAGTACATGCCTTCTGGCTGAATGACTTCCACATATTTGATAGACTGTTGCAGGTGCCTGCCAACTAGAATTGTATTAGAGCAGTGATGATGTTGCAGCTTAGTTTAAATGGTGCAAATCCGTTGAATGAACTGTGTAATTTCGGTAACACAGTCCATTTGAATTTTTATTGTTATATCTAAGAATAGTAGCTCTCAGAACTGACTTTTTCTTAGCATCAAACCATGGACTTGTGCAGATGTGTGCGATGCATGTTCTATACTTGGATTTTATATTGAAGTTATAGAATGAAATAAGAGCTTCTAGACAACTAGTTAAAGTGGTTAACATCAATTAAAATTCTGATTGAATACATTTTAGGGGCAGAACACTTTTAATTACACAGTTTTGGACTTCGAAACTGCCAGCAGTGCAGGTTAGTGCCAAGGTTTTTTGTGTTGTACATCTCTACATGCTTCAGAGTACTTTCACGGTGAATAAGTTAAACTCTGACCATTGATACTGTAGTTTTAGCTGTTAATTCTCGTGTTCTCCAGCTCCTTAGCACATTCAATCATACTTTCTTTCCCTGTCGTTAATTACTTTTTCTAGAGTATACCTCACTGAACCCATTCCTTCATTAATTGTTTTTAATTCATTCATTCCTAATAACTGTGACAAGCAGAGATGCACTGAAGTATGAAAGGTTCATCCACATATTCTAAGAACTGTCGTGTTCACTGTTATAAAAGTTCATGTTCCACAGATGATAAAAACAGTGGTCACCCCTAACAGAGTTCAATATATGGGTATGTTATCACATAAACAGATGAGTATTACTGTCAGTAGCATGTCCCGGGGGCTGCTATCCTGACTGAAGTTTCTTGTTATTTTGTCAAGTCTTTCATGAAACTGTTGAGGCAGTCTCATATTCTAAGACTGTGATTACCTCCTTCCACATTGTTTCCCATTTGACTTTCACATGTCGTAGCATTTGAAAGTACATAAACAAAGAATTAATAATTACAAGAATATTATATTACAGGCTTTATGAATCCAAGTCAAAAGATTATAGTCAGAAATATAAAAATGTGACAGTAGGATCTGTATGTGCAGTGGTTGAAAATTAAGACTCAGTGTTCCATGTAGTGTCTGTTCTTTGTTGTTTTCTCCTTAGTATATTGTCTGAAACCTACCAAGGTACAGTACTGGGCCAACTAGAGGTCAGTGTTTTCTGAGAAAATTTGTGCTCATAATCACATTTCACTATCCTTTTTCTCTGAGAAGGCTGTGTAGTATGATGCTTTATGCTTGTTGTCTTATATTTATTCAAAGTTATTTTTCATGGTTGCAAGAAGTACTGTATTTTGCAGTTTCATGAATTACATTCTGCGAGTGTCACGTGTAAGATCACATGGAGCAGTTCATGTGAAGAATTTAATGGATATGGCCTGGCAGAGCATAGAAAATTGTATATAGTAAGATTTTACATCTGTTCCAAAGTAATATATTTGTTTTGTCATTTCCTTGCCTTTATCTGCAGTGGTAAAGTAACTAATTTTGTGGATTAGATTTCTCAAGAAACGGTAGCTATTCATCTGGTCCCGGAAGTCTCCTGTCTTTACAGAATCTGAGGTTCGCTACCATAACCACTACCACTGAATCCTGTACTGAGTCAGTTGTATTCAGTTTACACCATCAATTCTTCATAACATCCATTTTAATGATAACCTGCCATCTGTGCCTAAATTTTCCAATATATTTTTTCTGTTCAAGGCTTCCAACTAATAATTTATAGCCATTTTTCTTCTTCCTGTGTTTTGTACATGTGCCATCCATCTGACTTTTCTATATGCCAGTTGTGTATTTTGAACTTAAATGGGTGCCAACACCAATCCCCCCCCTGTCTTTGGATTCTGAAAATGGTGGCCATGTTATATTGAAGTAGGAGTTGGGATAGCTCAGTTGGTATAACTGTGGACTACAGGCTGGAGAGCTGGGGTTCCAATCCTGGTAGGGGCAAGATTTTTCTCTTCTTCACAGTGTCCAGATTGGCTCTGGGCCCACACAGCATCCTTTCCAGTGAGTGCTAGGGGCAATTTACCCGTGGGCAAAAGCTGACCTCTCACCTCCATCTAGTGCCGAGGTCAAGGATGGTGGAGCTGTATCTCCACTCCCCTGTATGTGTTCATAGCATAGTGCTTAATTAATTAAGCAATGGGGCAGCTTTACCTTTACCATTATATTCAAGCTGGTTCCAAGACTGAGTCTGCATGGAATCAGTAATGCTTAATTGGTGTATAATGTGATGGAAAGAATTCTGTAATGCACCTATACTTACTTATGGAGCTGAGCCCTTCTTGAGAAGCCAAATCTGCAGCTACTCAAGAATTTCTCTGCATTTTATGGAACCTGAAGGTTCATTACTGTGTTCACAAGAGCCCTTCACGGGTCCCTATCCTGAGCCAGATCAATCCAATCCATCTCATCCCATCCTATCTCTAAGATCCATTTTAATATTGTCTACCCACCTACGCCTTGGTCTTCCCAGTGGTCTCCTTCCTTCTGGCTTGCCCTCCAATATCCTATATGCATTCCTCATCGCCCCCATTCGTGCTACATGTCCTGCCCACCTCATCCTCCGTGACTTGATCATTCTAACTATACTTGGAGAAGAGTACAAGGTATGAACCTCCTCATTATGCAGTTTTCTCCAACCTCCTGCCACTTCATCTCTCTTCAGTCCAAATATTCTCCTCAACACCCTGTTCTCAAATACCCTCAGTCTGTGTTCCTCCCTTATTGTCAGAGACCTAGTTTCACCCCCATACAGAACCACAAGCAAAATTATAGTTTTGTATATTCTAATTTTTGTATTTTTGGACAGCAGACGAGATGACAAAAAGTTCTTGACTGAATGGTAGCAAACATTACCAGAGTTCAGTCTCCTCTTAATTTCCTCCTGAATCAGGTTTTGATTTGTTATCATCGTTCCCAAGTATTTGAATTGTGTCACATTTTCAAAACATCTGTTTCCTGTCGTTATGTCATGATTTTACCCTGCATTTTGGTGATGAGACAGCAACATATACTTAGTTTTCTCTGTGTTAACTTCTAGACCAACCACCTGACTTGTGTCAATTAAAGTTTGTGTGGTTTTCTTTATGGTGTCTTATCACCTAGTAGATTCACATCATCGGCATAGACCTACAGCTGATATGTCCCATTTAATTTCAGTCCCACCTGGCTTTCCTGGACCTTCCTAATGGCATATTCTAAAGTAAAGTTGAAAAGGAGTGGTGATAAAGCATCTCCTTGTCTTAGACCATTCTGGATAGTAAATTTATCAGACAACTGTTTACCTATACGGACTTTAATATAAGTTTTGTTTAAACACATTTTAACCAGCTTAACTAGTGTCATGGGTATCCCAAACTATCAGAATATTGTACAATACTTCCTTCCTAACTGAAACATGGGCTTTCTCGAAGTCTCCGAAACGGTGATGTACTGTCTCATTGTACTCCCATTTTTTCTCCAGTATCTGACGGATGCAAAAGATCTAATCTGTAGTTGATCTGTTATGTCAAAACACACACTGATGATCCCCAATAGTGGTTTTAAACTTCCAAAAATTACTGAACTGGAGTTTATTACGAGTTTTTGTGTATAGAGTACAAAGATCCTAACTATCTTGCAACCTTTTTCAGGCAGTTTCTAAATGCTGATTTTGCTCTGACATTACACGCACAAACCAGAAATAAAACCTTATGTTGATACAGCTAGCACACTAACAGGAGCCAATATGTGAAAGGAGTAGGGCCCTCACATATTGTATGGTCTGATGAAGTACAAGAAGTGATCTGTCCAACAGATGTCAGTAGGGCATGGGAAGAAAATTGAGCGATTTCAAAACCTGAGGGTGGGAGTGACAATTTTGATCAGGGCAAGAGTATGAACTAAGATTATGTAATCTTTGGTTGCTTCCTTTCAGAGTTGCAAGTAACTGGACACCTGCAGCTGGGAGGTTTGTCAAGAAACTTTTGGAAGAATCTACCAATTTCTGGCTTGTATACAAAAAGAATATCAGGAAGAAGATATATGGTGACTTATTTGTGGAAGTGGAAAATGAAAGCTTGAGTCTGATTAATGAACTGTGTACTAAAGAATATGCAGTATACTCAGAGGAGCTTTTTGAAGAAGGTGTGGAATTAGTTTTATAAATGATATGCATGTGTGAGAATGACTTTTTCAGTTTGACACGAAATCAAGAAAAGAATTTGAAAAAATAACCAGAAATGAGGTGAGAAGAGAATCTTCTCTGTTAGACTAATGTTTTCACCATAATCACAGTTTATAACACTAGCTACTAGTGTACTAAAGAGTATGCCATGTCCCTTCTGAAAACAGATGCTTTATGAATGAAAAATGTTTGTAAATCTCTGTAAAAAATTAAATTATGGGACCATATAATTTTCTCTGTAGTCTGAAAGGATGATGGAGAGAAGGATTTGCCAACCTGTCATTCTGTTGCATGCTATTATGCAAAACAGGAATAGTTACCAGAAGATTCTTGAAGTTTGGGACTGAAAAATTGATGTTCAAGTTGTGATTGAGATTTTGTCTTGATTTTATTTTAAAAATTCAAGACTTACACATGTGTAATAAATGAGTTACAGAGTAAGAAGTATTATGGGGCAGGCATAGTGACTGTGTACACTTTGGAACTGGAAGCTTAAAATACCAGAGAGATGGAACAGTATCCTCTCATTTTAATTAATACAATACAATTTCAACAAACATTACAAAAGCATAAATATGAAAGGAGCATGTAAGATTTGAGGCTCTCATGGCGGTGACTATGAAGAAAACAGTCTTCTGGGATTTGGCACCATGTATATGTTGTGTTAACCGACATTTCGGAGGAACGTATTGCCACCATCTTCAGGGTGGAAGGAAAAATATAAGAAATCCGCAAGCGAAGAGACCGTGAGAACCGGTAAAAGCTGAAGATGGTGGTGATACGTTCCTCCGAAACGTTGGTTAGCACCACATACACACGGTGCCAAATCCCAGAAGACTGCTTTCTTCATGAAAGGAGCAGTTGGGTCTTTAGGTTTGACAGTATCAGTAGATTCTTCGGAAAATGCGTATGAATTGAAGTCTTTGTAGCAGTTTTGTAGTTTCAGAATACTATTGTAAAAAGAGGATGCAATTTCAAGAGTATTTTATTGGTTTCATTATTATCAGTTTGATTTTATAAACAGAATGTGCATTATAAAACTGTGTTTCATAATGATGAAACTTAAAATTTTTGAGAAACAGGTTTGATGTATGAGATATTCATCTGCCGTTAGCATACACAAATATTCCACTGTATAATGTCTTTTAAATTATTGAGTTCAGTATAGTGGTTTCATAGTTCTTATAGATCATGTGACAAATAGCATTTTGTCAAAGAGAATCATCTTTAAATTCTGCAAGGACTTAATTCGCTAACGAGAATTTTAAAATTGTTTGTAATTAACTTAAATCTATTTATTTTATCAAATCTTTCTCACTTCTGTGGATTCAACGTGGCATTCTTCCATGTACCAGGCTTGGACTTGTTCACTGTAACATAGACAGAGCAGTGTCTGTTGTGATGAATGGTATTTGTGTAATCGTGTGTACATATTCTGCTCTATAAATTGTAAAAGACTACTGTGAAGCTTCCAAGTAATTGTATTTATGTTTAGAACTGGAAAAGTATAATATGCAGACACCATCACCGCAGATCCCAGTTTGTTCTGAAGGTAGCAGGACCCAAAACACTAGTCACGTCTCTTCATTGGGGGACACCAGTAAGCTTCGCCACATTCAGGTATTTATTCTTCTTCTGTTGTTCCTCAGTGAAATTTTAAAGTTGACAAATGACTGCTTTGATTAACATTACCAAGTATTGTAATGCTTCAAAGATTTGTGAAAATTGTTGAGGCATTTTAGCAATTTTCTTATACATGGACCTTTGCATGTGCAGGTATGGACATTTGCCCTTTGTTCATTGTTTTCCTAACATAATGTGTACTGAAATATTAAAATTTCTTGTTTATTGCGACAATATCATGAATATGTACAGGACACTGAAAAAAAACTTCTCCTGAAATATGAAAGAAAACAAAGCAGTTTGACATGAATATACACACTAGGCAAGGAATGAAAACTTTGTGAGTTGCTGAACATTTCACAAAAACCCTGTGATTTTGTCTCGGAGTAAATGAGGTATTATGTTGTAAAAGTGGGGAGTTATTTTTTATATCCATGTATCCCTGTTGACAAAGAGCTACTGGAATTCCAATTTATAATATGAGTCTTTCTGAAAATAGAAGTATACTGAAATAACATAATTGCTTGTTTATTATGACAGTCATGAATATATGTGCCTGATGACTGAAAAGGAAGTAATTAAAAGTGCTGATTGTTTGTTGAGGTTACCCATTGATCTGTAGTACCTCTTTGTATTTCTGACTCTTAACTGAGGCATGGAAATTAATTCACTGTAAGAAAGTGATGCAGGTAAATTTAAGTAAAATTAGTGCAGCTTATAATGAAGACTTCCTTATATCAACATCCATCAAAACTGGCAGTTGTACTTATGGAAAACCATCACATAAAACTAGGTCTTTTCTCTGGCATGTTCATTGTAACAATTGTTTCCTAACTAGATGCCTCTTTTTACACATAACTTTTTGTACAGAGTATACTTGTTGAGTGGCTGACTGCTAAATTTGCTGCTGACTTTCACCAGGTTTTGCTTCCTTCATTGTTTCTGGATAGCAGCCTGTAAAGGTCCCATTAATCCACATTCTTTGCAGTGCCCTTGCCTAGGAGAAAGCTCTAAATGTGAACAACTTACACCCTCAGAGTTTTAACCCCTCAGAAATGTATGTGACGTGGTTTCCGTTGCACCATGCATTATCTTCCCCTTCTTCACGCAGGTTTCTTCTTCCCCCAAGTTTCCACTGGCATATGTGGAACAGTGATGTCACGATCTTAATAGTGTGCATCCTGTTGTGTGTTATAAATAAGGTCTATAAAGTATGCAGTCTACACAACTATTTTGTATTTCGATGTTTTGGAGGAATGTATTGCCTCCGTCTTCAAGGTATAAGAAATCTGTGAGTGATGAACAAGTGTGAGCAGGTGTCTGTAGACTGAGTGCCAGTCAAGACACATAGCTATATAAGAACATGAAGGGAGGGGAGAGGGGTCACATGGGAAATCAATAGAGAGGAGAGGGGAAGGGTCTAGGGAGATGGGCCAGCAGGTAGCAGGCCAGAGCAGGTATAGGATCGTGTTGGAGGGGGAAGGGAAACGGAAGGTCACCACGAGAGCAATGACCCAATATCCTCATGGCTATTCCTTATGCCCTGAAGATGGAGGTGATACGTTCCTCCGAAACATCAGTTAACAAAATGTCTACACGATGCCACATCCCAGAAGATGGCATTCTTCATAGTCACCACCGTGGAAACCTCAAATCTTATATTCTTGGGAATGTTACAGAATTTCATTTGTAGATTGGTGCACCGCTGTAGTTTATTAAATTTATGTTTCCAGAACACGGCAGCGTGACTTGTGTTTTCTGTTATTTCCCAACCATATCAGTTTTTTTTATTGCTAGTGGGGTGGGACTAAGTCCCTTGTACTGTGGCCACTTCTGGCCTATTGTACCAGCCCCAGATGATAGGTGAGGGTGATTGTGGAGCAATTGGTGGAATGAAGATTGGCAGGGGAAACCGAAGTACTCGGAGAAAACCTGCCTCAGTGCCACTTTATGGTTACTTATAAATAGCTGTCACTTTTAGATGATGTGGTGTTCTTATGCTGATTTCCCCCTCACCCCCATCTTATGTAGTATGCATGAGAAAGTATAGTGATGGTGGAAATAATTGATTTCAAGATTTTGATGGATTTACATGTTCTGCAGCCCCCTCTGATTATAAAGTATTTTTTTATATGTAGTATGTGTGTGCATCACACTAGTGCCTGATTGGACAAATTTTATTCATACTCGGTATTCAAGCGTTACCCATCAGGTTGGTGCCCAGTAAATGTGAACGTTCCACTGCCACATCAGAGGTTCTTTAACTGGACCCAAAAACACAAAATGTAAACTTCCTCAAAATTGCTGCAATGATTTTTATTAAATTATACTAATTTATAGAGACTGTAGTCCTAAATAAAACTGGTACCTTGAGGAAAATAATGGTACATGAACCAGGGGCCCAAATGCAAAATGCTTTACCATTCAGATGGATTTCGTTGTAGTCTGGTATTCAGCTACCGGTAATGGTGTATCGAGCAACAGTAAATTTCATTTCCAAAGTCCATTTTGGACCCTCTGAACGTTACATAGCATGCCAGGTTCTTGACACCAAAGTAATCCACTGTTATTCTGACTCTGTTAGATCACCATACACAGATGGTGAAGTAGAGCGCTAAAGTTAGAAGACACAGTGCAAGAGGATGCTGCAATACAATATTATGAGCTAACTTACGTGTATGGACTTTTTATAAATTTTGCTAATCAGCAGGTTTATTTTATTTTTTTTTTTTTTTGTTTTCATAAAGGATTACATTCGAGAATGCAGTATTCAACAGGCAAAGAAAGGTAAAAAGAATGAATACCAGATTAAGGAAATGAGAAGAGAGACCGAAGTGACATCTACAGATATAAATGTAAGTTTCAACTGTGTATTTTCTTGTATGGTGAGGTGTTCATATCATATCCCTGTTTGAGACAAGTCATTTACCCACATGCCCTTCCAAGTTAGTACATTTGATAATAGCAAAACTTCGTTAATTTACATAATGACATTGTCATTTAGAACCCATGTGACTAGGATATGCCTTCTGGACAGTATCTTTCATCAGCAGTAAACAGAATCCTATTCGTATATGGTGAGCAGAAGCCATTAAGGAAACAAATTTAACTGGCTTCAGTAAAAATATTCAGAATTTATTGTGAAAGACATATTTTGCCTGCAACATGTTTCAGTTATTTAATTAGCAGTATCCATCGTCTTCACAGTGATCTGTCATCTTATAACAAAGTCTCTTCCAGTCTTCTCTGTCTTCCCATAAATATTGGCCTTATATCTGCATCTGCCTTTCCTTCTCTGATTTTTATAGCTCCCCTTAGTGCTTGGTCTCCCACTTGTTGTTGGTCACCCATTTTCATTTTTTATGCAAAAAGGAAAGGTAGAGCTATCACTGTAACAGTACATGCAGGCCCATAAGGTTGTGAGATGTCAAGGCTCCCACATTTTCTAGACGGTCGGCTCACATATGGTGATGAGGTCAGCCTTACACCCCAGCCACCATGTTAAAGACCGACCTTGCTAGTAACATAGTTCTGAGGGGAATTTTATTCGTAATGTGTATATAGCATGTCCACTTTGCTGCATCCTCAGTTTCACCAATATGCAGTAAACTTGATACAGTATGTACTAGTTCAGTATGCATAATCTAGTTGTGTTATTATAGTTAGATATGATGAGCTGAATATGTATCATGGATTAAGAAATTTCAAAGGTGGCTATTGGGAAATTTAAGAGAAAACTGGAAGAGTAACATTAAAATGGACTACAGATAATTGTGGAGTGTTGTCAGTAATGAAGGAGAGAAGTAGTGCAGATAATTGAAAACAATCCACAATCCAGATGTCTGGAAATACCGTCCATGCTAGAGTCAACCCCCCCCCCCCTCACATAAGTCACTTGGGTCTCGTAGTTATTTATTTATTATGCTCCTGATTAAACAGTGAGATAAATATTCCTCCAATATCAGAAAGCAACTCCCTTTCAGTTGTATGCCACAGAGAAGCAAATCAATAAAATAAAAAATTATATCAGGGTGAGATGATGTACAGTCTNGGTAACAAAGATAATGTACAAATCAGACATATCAGCGAAGTAGATTCTGTTAGCAAGACGAAGGGAACAATTGAGAAGATCTGTGTTTTGAGTGTATACACCTGATGATGGCCGTTTGCGGCCAAAACATGTAGTGTAGAAGAAGGCAAAATGAAAGACCTACAATAAATTGTTACACTTAGGATGGAATTTTTATTATATATCATATAGAGTGTAACAGGATGCTTAAATATAATATTCTACTGAATATCATTGTAAAGCATCATAGGTACTTATTACTGAAACAAGTATAATGGGTAATGGTAAAGAATTATGGGATTTTGCAAGTCCCATAGTTTATCTGCAAAGTGAATGGTCTGCTCATTTGTAACTGAGTATACTATGTAGTGGAATATAGTATGATAGATATTTGATTAAACTTGCTTTGAATATGGGGAAGTAGCAGGCTGTTCCTTTATAGTAGTGTTGAATTTTATTATTGTGATGCCTGATGGGTGAATAACTATGTGTGCCTTGTTTGTTATTGAGTCATTTCCATTATTTTGTTTTCCAGGAATGTGGTGAACATTTTCAAAATGGTCATGAGAAGCCACTTGGCTGTGGAATGATCGAAAGAATGGAGAAAAGTACATCTGGCATGCATTCAAAATTAACAGTAGGAAATGTACAACAAGGAGAAAAGTGTAATGAAAATAGAAGTTTGAAAGCATCACATGAAGGTGAAACAGTGGCATCTTCAATGCTTGGTCTGTTAGATCTGATTGATCATAAGTCAAATCATGATAGCAAATCTTTGAGTGAAATGAGTACTTCGTGTAATTTACCCCGTGATGGTAAGAACTTTTCGTGCACAAACTACTTTCCAGCAGGAGCCACATATAGAAAGTCAAAGGATCCAGTAGTCATAAACAGTAGATCTCTGAGAGACAAGGGAACACATACTTTTGATGCAAGAAATGGTTCTTATTCAGTACAATTTAAAAATACAAGAAAGCCCGGTTCTACTTTAGGCATGATATTGCCACATTATACACCTGCACCATTAGACACAAAAAGAAGTGAAATACAGAGTTCAGCTGTGAAAGTTTCAGAAAATTTTGAACAAATTGAAGCAGAGAAACAGCACAGGCCATTGTCATTTTTGGAGTGTCTACAAGGGAAAACGAACAGCATGTCTGAAAATGGTAGTTGTAGGACAGAAAAAGGCAGTGATGTGCAAGAAGATGTTACAGAGAAGGAAATAACTTCAGTTTCTACCAGAAATATTTTTCAAGACATTGTGAATAGTGTGGCAAAATCAACAAAAACCAAGAGACAAGATCTGCTTGATGATGTAAAGAAGAACTCTTTGTCTCCAAGCAGTATTCCTGACATGAAGGCAAGATTACCCCAGACTACACTCAAAGCTATGTTGAAACAAGGAACTCCAGGGAATGGTATACAAGCCAATTCAAATTCACTAGCAAGGTAAGAAACAAACAATGTGCATGGTGAAGTAAACACATTCTGTGTATCGTATGTGTATTAAAACCCTTGTTCAACCTGCTGAGTAGGATCTGTGTTCTGGTTCCTTATAACTGCAGCTAACTGCAGCTTTAATTAGATCTTTTTCTGATATGGACTGTAACTTGTTTGTTAATACTTCATGTTTATTTGACTGTGAGATCATTATCTTTTCCGGTTACAAATTTTAAAGAAAATTAATTGTATACCTTCATTCTGTGGTGCATATTAAACTTTGAGAAGTCAGTAATGACTGAATTGGTAAAGAAGTGTCTGGCTTTTTGCAAGGTGAGGGTCCATTATCATGTTCAAAGGAACCTGCTGTTAGCCCTCTGCAGAGCCAGTTGAATCCACTTCACGTCGTATGTACCTAAGGTCCATTTTATAAGTGTTAGGTCATCCACGTCTCCTTTCATGAGATTTCATGCCCAAAATGTGATATGCATTTTTATTTTCTTCCTTAATGGCTGATCACCCTCCTTTATCTATTCACTGTTTTAGTGCCAACCCCTGGGAGCAGCATATGCTGAAAAATCTATGCCATGTTTGCTGAAATTGCAACCCTTGGGTAGAAAGCCTCTACTTACCACAAGTCTCATGATAGATATCACTGAAATGTTTACGGTTCTCAACAAAACCTAGAACATATATCACTTTAAAACGTTTGTGTTTTGCTATGCTTTCTGCTTGCCCACACACGCACCCATACACATGCAGTATATCGCTCTAAACATTTGTATTTGACCTGTGTGTTTTGTGGGGATTTTTTAAGTTATACAATTTGTATTTGAACATTGTGTCAACTTACAGGCACTGAATTTATATATTATTATTATTGTGGCTCGAGCACTCCAGCTGTATGGACGTGTCATGCTTGTGTTCCCACCCACTTGAGTGCCTAGTGTATCTCTGTGTGCTGCTGATTAGGTATGGCCAGTAAGAACCACTGTCTGCTCTGTGAAAAGCTGTTTTACAGTAAACAAAAATCTATTCGGTGTGTCGAGTGCAATTTGCACTTTCATTGTAATTGTCTGCCTACTTGTGTGTGGGAGACCATTGTGAGTGAAACCACCAGTAAGTCTGCTTACAAGTGTGACAGTTGTATGAAACTCATGGGGGATGCCACAAACGAGCTTTCCTTCTGCAAGCGTTACCAGAATGAAGCAATTTCTGCAGAGCTATGGTGTACTGCTTTGTGTATAGGGGATAAAGATTCTCTCACCTTGCAGCTGGAAACAGTTTGCACTAATGGAATCTGTACCATGGAAGTGGTACAATCATGCGTCGTGATGGTGTTGAAACTCAGCAGTGAAGTTGAGCAGCTTAGAATCAACAGTGAAGCCATGAAGACGCAACTGCGCAAGCTAAACAGGTGCCCTCACATGTGCAATCAACATGGCATGAGGCTGCTAATTCTGCCATAACTACAGCAAAATCATACAGAGATGTTGTATGTTTATACATTTCATTTCTCAGTTCTCAATAACAACTTAGATTTATGTTAATGAAATTATTATTATTATTATTATTGTTGTTGTTGTTTGTTTGTTTGTTTACTTGTCTGCATTAATGTGTTTTTCCTTCAGTGTTTGCCTGTAATTTGTCTTTGACTTTATGTTGTGATTGTCCATAATGTAATTACTTGTATCTACACTGTGCTCTGACTGTAATTGGCCTTGCGGCTGTTGACTCGGCACATAAATAATAAAGAATTGAATTGAGTTATGCATTAATTTCAAACTATGTATCCTAATTTTTATGGCCTTTCAGGAGATAGATTAGCAGTTCCACAAATGTTATAAAGACACTGCATGGTTCTTCTTAATGATGTTATGTTAGGCATTCTTTGCAAAGTAAATCCATGCAAAGACATGGCACATAATTTCTCATATATGATTGACCTTGATTATTTTACCTTGGAAATGAAATCTCTTGTTGCTTGGTATACCATTGTTTGTTGCTACATACCAAGCCACCATGAAATCCGTTCAAATGTTAAAGCCTTTTTTTTTTTGACAAAACGAATGTATTGCATTATGCTACAAGTTGGAAGGTCGTGGGTTCAAATACCGATGATGTCATTGGATTTTTTTCAATTGACCTAATCCTTCCAGCCGCACTATGGCCCTGGGGTTTACATAGCCTCTAACAGAAATGAGTACCAGGAATTAAATAAATAATTTTCCTGGGGAGTAAAGCGCGGCCGGCGCGTAAGGCTGACAACCTTACCGCCATCTTTGAGCTGACTGTCTAGATAATGTAGGACCCTCAACGTCTCACAACCCTATGTGCCTTCATGGCCTGTTACAGTGATAGCTTTACTTTTTTTTTTTTTACTTAGGGCTGCTGATGCATGGATTATTATTTTCCTGTAGATAGCTTTGTACAAATTTATTTAGGGACATGATGCCAAACTTTACTGAAATTTAGTCCAAATCTTTTTGTTTTGTGGCCAAGTTTTGGAGCTGGAATATTAATGTTCATTGGTCACCGACCTATAGTGGATAAACCCTTGAATATGAAATATGGGTGAAGTCCATCCTACCTGTCGGACACTAGCAAGGCGCACATCTATACATACATACAGACAGATGGCACATCGCAATCACTTTTTCTTATTGAGGGGCGCATCAGACATGTAGGTCCATTAAAATCTTGAGATTGCATTTTTTTTATCAACACACTACATTGCATGAGACAATACCAAGAAGTTATGGGAAGTACTAATTGCCTCCTCTCCTTTCACTACAGACTGAGTATTTGATATGGCAGTTGTTGCATGTGTAGTCATTACTGCAGGAATATGGTTACTGAGCCACTGCCTAGCAATGGCCATCTCTTCTGGATCCACTGTTCTGGCTTTCAAGCTTCTTGTCACATTGCTCCCTCTTTCAGGCTGCTCATCCTGAACAGTCTGTAGGCATGCCACTATTTCTTCCCTCTCTGGGTGTGCCTCTGATGTCTATAGCCACATTATGATATTTGTCTTGACTTCTGTTTCTGATTATGTCCTGTGTTCGTTCCTTGTGGGTTAGGTCTCTCAGTGCTGTTCTCCAGCCATTTCCTCCTTAGGGCTGCTTGTCTCAAGTAAGTATTCCAATGTTTTTAGGGAGGAAACAGACACAACAAACAGCAAGGTGATCTCATAAGCCTACATTCATTTTCTTAAAAAAGGAAAGTAGGCTAAAAGTGAGGACTGGAAGTCATATCTGTAGTCTCTCTGACCTAGTGTTAGCACCTACTTGTATACCATTCGACAGATTTTCTTCAAATTTTATATGGGAGACTTTCACAAATTTGTTTGGGGAATTCTGATTTTGAGCCACATTGCTCCACAATAAGGCCTGGTTTACATGAAGTCAAAAAAGACTCTTTCATGTATTCCATACACCTTTCCACAGATACTGTTGAAATATTATGTGGGAAAATTCAATTGCTTGATGTTAGCTCTTTCTAATGGACCAAACAGAGTAGGTGTCTCCCATCCCCTCACCCAAGGATGGGAACAGATCCAGTTTCCAAAATGTTGTGTTCTGTAGAATACTGGATAGTGGATGTAAAAAACCCAGTAATCCCAAGTTCCCAGCAATTATGTAAGTTTTGAGTAGATCAGAAATGTTTAATGAAAGTTTACATGAAAGCCTACATTCATTTCTGTCTGTGTCGCTAAATATTTGTATGAGAGACGAATGTTTCAGACATAAGTTGCAGAGAAAGATGAGAGACATTTTATGTTCAGTACACTTTCTCTGTAAGTTTTTCAGATACTTGAAGAAAATTAATGCTGTGAATACATTTTTGATCTTTCATATTTAGCAATCAAACATGCCTTCCAGAATAGAATCCCAGTTAGGAGAGGAATAGAGAGAGAGACAAGAGAGTCTTTAGTGAGTTTAGATTGCATTAAGGTTCTGTTTGTTTATTGTAGTACCCTGTTATAATCAAACATTGAAGCATATATTAAACAATTTATATACAGGATGTAAATAAATATACAGGGTGTCCCAGGAGGAATGTGCCAAACTTCGGGAAGGTGTTCCTTATGTTAAAGTATGCCGATATAACCCAAAACACCTATGTCCAAAGTTGAACGGTTACGGAGATAATGGCCCGAGAAAAGTGTGGTCTTCTTGCAGGTCCACGCACTATACGTATCTGTCAGCTGAGACCCTTATCTGTTTGTCCTTGAGTGCC
>NW_019724585.1:984618-1024121 GCF_002891405.2 Cryptotermes secundus | reverse complement strand
TGTTTTGGGTTATATCGGCATACTTTAACATAAGGAACACCCTCCCGAAGTTTGGCACATTCCTCCTGGGACACCCTGTATGTTACAACACACTATGGTAGATAGATGGGTTCAATCTGATCGTATTTTGTTAATACACCAAAGTCCGGAAACACTTTGTTTACATGCCAGGGCCTCTGAAATGTGAACGAGGATGCCCTTATCTCTTACCTCTGTGGCTTACTGGTGGCATTTACCTAGCTTTTCTCCAAGAGACCTTACACAAGCTGCTGAAAGTGGTACCGTTCTAAGTCCGTCATAAAATGTGGTCCCAGCATGATGGCGCCCCAGCACACAGTACTAATGTTGTTCGTGAGTATATGGATGAAACCTTTGATAACAGATGGATTAGACATGGAGACCCAATAGCCTGGCCCCTTCACTCCCCTGATTTGACTCCATTGGATTTCATTCTCTAAGGTTACATGCAAAGCCTGGTGTACAAGACTCCAGTGGAGACAACCAGATCTTGTGGCAAGAATTGCAGTAGCAGCTGGAACCATCTGGTAAATGCTGGGCATCTTTCAAAAAAGTTCAGTATAACATAGCCAGGCAGTGCAGAAGATGCACTGAAGTCGATGGCCACCATTTTGAGCAACTTTTATGATGTAAAACAACAATAACATTTCCTAAAACTTATGCATCCTCTCAGAAACTTTTGTGGCCCTCAGTATCAAAAGGAACATTTCCAGACATGGGTGTATTAACAAAATATAATCAGATGGAACACATCTATCTACCACGGAGCATTGTAACATATATTTATTTGCATCCTGTATATTTAAGTTTCATATTGAGTGTGTAATAACAGTAAACATTCCAAATCTTGATGCTGCTTGGTTATTCATTTAGTAGGCATATATAATTACAACCTTTCACTAATTGAGGATTATCAACTAACATAAATAGTAGTATGTGAATGTAATGTTTGTTTGTTATGTGTGGGAAGATTTCAGTTTAACCCTAAAATCATTTAATTGAGGCTATAATTTTTTCTGCTGAACACACCAGTTAAGTGTAAACTGTATACTTTCGTGGTCTTGTTTGTAGTTAATTCAACCTAAGTGAATGTATATACACAAAACTTAGGTATGTAATTTTTCACATTATGATAACATGTGGTATGAAGGCTGTCTAAATGGAAAACATGGTACAGTGTCACAAAATTTTCAACACATGTTCACTAGAATGACAGACATATCGGTGAGCTCCCAGACTGTTATTTTAACTGCCTCGCTGATAAAAGATGATAGGGGAAACCAAGGTCACACTTCTGCAACAGTCTGCCACATGACACTGCACTGTGATCACACACTGTTTCTATGCAAGGGCTTTTTTGACTTCGTGTTTCATTTTGTCTGCGATGGACAGCAAAATCAAGCGATGTGTGTGCATCAAGTTTTGCATGAAGCTTGGTAAATCCATTACTGAAACCCTTGAATGCTTGAAGTCCAAAAAGCCAGTAGTTCTTAGAACCTAGTATGTTTATAACCTCAGTTATGATATAAATGAACAGTGTTAATAAATAAGTGCTCTTCATCTTGTTCTTTAAAAAAGTCAAAATTGATATAATCATGACCATCGTCATGAAATGTGTAGGAGTATTCTTTTTGAATCCTCCAAATGTGGATGGTCTCCCCATCTTTTCAGCAGGTATAGGTTTTGAGGTTCTCACAGCTGTGGTCATGAAGTGTTATCTTCTGGGATATAACTCCGTCTAGTCTGCTGAAAGTTCCTGTGTTGTCTTCCTGTGAAACATTGGTTGACTTTCTGCAGACTGCCTGGCATTATATCCCAGCAGGCATTCAGTGTCTTTTTCTTCTGTGTGAATGTTGTATATCTGTTTGTGTTCTACAGCTTTACATATAGTTTATGGAACATGTAATATTTCTGATTTGTCTATACATATTTTATTAATGATATAGTTATGTAATATCTAGTGAGGGTTGAATAAACCTCATTTGAAGAGCTTCCAGACTTTCATTTTTCCTCTTGTTTGATACTCAAGCCTCACTGCTGTGCTTTGAAGTTTCTTTTGCTGTAATGTTACATGTTATATTTTTTTTGGTCAGGTAGCATTTATTGGTCATAATTTTCTTCATCATACTTTGTATATTGATATATGAGTGTAATTTTATTTCCATATAACACTTCTGTGATGCAAATTTGATAGTTTTATTTCAGTGAAACTCCCATTTAATGTTCCTTGATTTAAGGCTTTCTCTCACTTCACATTTACTTTCTGTGATCCAAAGAAATCAGTGTTAAATTTCCTCCATTTTAGATTCATTTAGTATAGTATATCCACTGATCCCCATAGAAATGTGAAATTGAGTTTCTGCTGTACATAAATGTTGTAGTCAAGAAAGGAAGTGTTCTTATCAGACCACAATCTGATTTACATTTATATTTTTTAACTGTCATAATTATATTCTTGAATTAATTAGAACCTTATTTTATATTATAACATCATTTACCAGTTAGAACATAAACACTAACAAAAACAGGCATGTTGCATTTTTGATAACATTATTGAAGGCTACTGGAAGTTAGGCATTTACTCCCTGTATATAATTTGTTTTAGATCTGTAAGGGCTTTGTTCATGTTTCCTTCTCTTTCAGTTTATTGGATCTGGTGGCGACACTGGAAACAAATGAAACATCCTGACTCTTTGCCATCACTAGGAGTGAAAGTTTGTCATCATTCAGCTTTTGTTTATAATGACAATGTAAACTCTCCTTATGATATTAGTGGCCTCAGTAATATATAGATTAGGGATGGCAAAGAAAATGGCACTGAATCGGACTTCAGCTGGCATTGGTGATTGTAGGTTTATTTATGTTAACAGTCTGAAATGATTTGATAGTTCAGTAATAGTTGACTAAACCATAACTTCTTTTATATAAGAAATCCCCATATTTATTTTCAGTTTGTTTTTCAACACAAAATACTGAAAAGTATGGTTACCCAAATAAAAACAGCTACCAGTGAACATAAGATTGTATTTTCTTTTTTGTACCTTTGTTACGTGTATGTACATGTATGTACGAAAACTATGTGTTGGAAATTTACAGTTATACTGTGTAATAGATTTTCACTTATGTTTCTCTGTAAATGCCATTTAATTTCATGATTATGTGTAATATAAATATTATATTCAGTGCTTGAGGTGAAGTGGGGTTGTGGAGGGTTGCTGCCCCCTTTCCTTTAAGAGAACTTTGAAGTGTTTGGGAACCATATGAGATAGTACCACTATCCAGAAAGGAATTTGTTATTTTCCAAATGTTCTTATTTTTCTGGCTCTTGAGTTTGTATGTTGAAAAAATGGCTCTATACATCCACTTCCCCATACACCTTCATAGTGTAGTGCTTAACACATTAAGGACTGGCGATTTAAATATTTAAATCACCCTGGGGCCACCATTATTAAACCTACTATCCTAACTTGTGCACTGTTCACTTAGAAATTAATATAAAATCTCTTAATTAATTTTATGAACTAAAATTTTTGGAGAACACTTACTAATGCTCCTAGAAGTGCTTGAGGGTGTGATATTTCTGGAAAGATTCCCCTTTGTGAAGTGGCATTACACAGAACTTGCAAATGTAGACATACTCCTTTTTTTGTAAACTGTGCAAACACGTCATTGCCTAGAAGGATGCTTCCCCTTGGAATGTTCACTCTTCACAATTTTCATGAGGGTATGTTCCCGCATATCACCCGAGAGTCGCCCTGGAGGGTCCACATGAGGCCTTTGTGAGGTGGGAGTTGATTGGCATGGTCGTGCTAAGTCTTTGTGTGACCCTGGTTCTGCCGCCACCATCTGGTCTGTAGGCCAGGCCTTTGCCGCATTCATCAGAAATGCTTTGTATTTCAATTTCGAATCAGGGTTTAGATTTTTGTGATTTTTTTAGATTTTTTACTGTCCCCGCATTATCGTCGGAGCTGCTGTCACTTTTACTGTCTGTGGCCACAATTCTTTGTTCTCCCCTGTCACTGCTGCTCTCTGAATCACCATGACTATGCGTCTCATAAGGCTGGTCACCTGGCTCATCGGAGAAGAATTTGTCCTTGTCCATACCCCACCACTAACTACTGGCTGATACATACAGCTCGAAGAGCAGCAAAGCATTTTCGTTTATAGTGGCTTAAGAAAACAGCTAGGTCAAGCTACTGACAAGTAAGCAAACATTCCAGAGTTTTATTACGCCATTTCATGCAACTTGGGTGGCGCCAGAGCGAGGTATAGTGTGTTACAACCTAACGTGCCCTAAAATCATGATATCATGTGACCAGTCTGCCACGTTTAAAAGCCGAAAGCATATCATGCAACTGGTCCTCAATGTGTTAATTAGCTAAGCATGGGCAACCTTACCTTTATGTTGAAAAAATGTGTAATAGGAATTCTCCTGTGATGATAGAATGCTCACACGGTTCTGTTTACCAGTTGAATATTCAGTTCCTTTCAAGATACTGCTTTCATCTGTTGCTCTTGTGCATCTGCTGCTACTGATTGTACCTCTTACACAGTTTTCCACTGTTTAATTCTAGTGTTGCAGAATCTGTTGCTACTTTCATAGTGAGTATACATCATGTTGAGTATTCAGATAATTGAATCATATGTGTTTGATGTTATAATTGTTTTATTAATTGTATATTGTTTTCTAGTTATTATGGATAAGTGACTGTTTATAGTACATCTGCAAAAAATACAGAAGAACTTGGATCTTTTGCATTAGAGTTGAGAGTTAAGTTAAGCCATTATATGGATCCTGTAGTGAGTGGTAAGTTGGAAATGAAGCCATGAGCAAGATAATGGTAAGGTAATGCGACATGGATAGTAATGAGACAGATATGTGACTATAAAGAAGAAATAATTGTGGAGATAGAAATTTCAGGCTTTAAAAATCTTATCTGATTATGTGTAATTAATTGAAACACAACAATGAAATACATGAAAACCTATCATTGTAAATGCAGTTGAAGAGAAAATTACGCAATTGTAAATATATGGGATGAAGAATAAGAGGGAGGCTAAGGAGATGCCAGAATGAGAATTTTGATGCTTGTACAGAAAATAAGTTACCCAGTGAGTGAGTGAGACTGTTGTTACTATTACTGTTATTATCTCCCATTTGTAAATTGGACAAATGTTATAGGAGTACAGACTATTACAAATCAATTCTCTATAATTATTACAGGGCATTCAAGAAATGTCTTCCTATATGGCATGTATTCAGAATCACTGATTTTTGTACTGACAGTGAAAGCAGTTCAGTTTTAACAAGTTCTAGTTGGTTTCTGAGACTTCGAGGGATTATGCATGAAGTTGAGACAGTCAGTGACTATGAACCAGTTTCAGTTGCAGCATTTACATGAGTATTCTAGTGGCATAGCAGTGTAATGCATGTACATTATTTAGCATGTATAGTACAATATTTACTTTAAAAGAAGTTGATGTGTTGAATTTCAAGAATTAAATACATTAAAATAAAGGAAATTGCAACAAAATGATTCTGCTATATTCTCCCCACTTCTCTAAGACTTCATCTGCTGACAGTTATTCATATAATTAAAAGGAAATACCTGAATTGTCATCCTTTAAGCCTTCAGTGACACTGCTCAGGAATTTGTAGATTTTGAAGGTCAGAGATCAAAGTCAGAAGTACTGAGAGCTGCATTTGCATTAGAATAGACCATGCACCATGACTAATAATGATCCAGTGTCCATTCTCACCATTATTCCATCAGCAGACCTCCACCTTGAATAAATTGCTAAAGATTGATGATTGGGACTTTCTGATAATGAACTGATGTTCAGTGAACAATTTCTGAAGTGGCAGTATTTGAGTTCTGTAAGGGACTTGAAGAGTACAGTGTGTGTAAGGCCATTTCAATAGAAGATTTACATCAATTATGAATGGAATCTGTCACAAATATTGACTGATTCTAGGTCCTGTTGAACTGCAGTAGGTACATATGTCTAGTGAGTGTCTTGGAATAAGGAGCTTCACATGCCTGTGACTGATTACGGACTTAGAGTGTTCCATGTATCTTCCACTCCTTCAGTCCTTTATAGCCCCCCTGACAGCTTCATGGACCACCTCTGTGGTCTAGTGGTCAGAGTTTCTGCCTACAAATCCAGAGGTCCTGGGTTCGATTCCTGTCGCTACCAGATTTTCTGAGAAGTAATGAGTCTCGAACATTGTCCATTCAGTCTTGTGAGGATAATTGAGGAGCTATTTCAATGAAATGGCGGCTCCAGTCTAGAAACCCGAGATTAACAGCCATGGGGATCCGTTTCGCTGACCACATGACATCCTCTGTATGCAAAAGTTGGCATTAACTTCAATAAGCAGCGGGCACTCAGTTGGTATAGTTTTCTTGCTGACTACAGGCCACGGAGTTCTTTCTTTGACAGCTCTGTAAGAAATTCCACTTGCAGACTGGTCCTATGAATAGAGTTCCAGAGCATTGTTTTGTCAATGAGTCACAGTTCATTGCCCACCGTCCCCTTCTGTGCCAGCACCCACATTAGATGTATCATCAGGGGTTGCAGACAGTTCAAGAGTAAAATTTGAATTAATCTGGAAGATGTCTAATGCTTTAAGTGGAACGTGAGCCTGTTCTCTGGCAGTTAAAGCTCTTGCTTCAAATGGGCCGTTCAGATTTCCTAAATATATGTAAGGAAATCTGATATGCCAGTCCTTGCTGTGAAAGAGCAGGCACAATTCCATTAGGTGATACTGATCTGTCTTATCCTTGATTGCTGAATGGCTCATCTGATCAAGCAACAGTCCTTGTTCATTTTTCATTTCTGGGCATTCAAGTTTGACTCTACATGCCTCAAGGTGACTCCTCAGTTAATTTGGAAAGAATATTGTAAGTAATTAACATGGGGTACCATAACATGTTGTGAAACTCCAGTCACATAATGTGATAATGCTGTTTTACTGGTCATGGTATTCGTGAGCCTTGGACTGCTTTGTGTGTTAGTCCATGACAGAATTCTGTGAAGATCTTTTGGTCTTCCATATCTTTGTTGTAGCAGGTAAGACCATTTTTGTATTTGTCCAAGTTGCCTGACTGCTTAGCATTATTAAATACCTGCCTAGTTTTTACTCTGAAGGCAAAGAAATTTCCTAGGCAAGTAAACGATTCAAATGGGGCAAGTTTGATAATAGGGTAAAGACTAGTCTGTTGCAATGGTCAACTGCAAATTCTGTATCCATCAGTGAACTAAGTTAGTTTTTTAAGTTTGAGTTTCTCTTGTTGACTCAGGTCTTTCAGAGTACTTAGTTGTTGAGAAAACCTTTGAATCCTCCCTCAGATCATGACATTTCATTTCTTTATATGTTGAAGTTTCTCTATAAATGACACATAATAATATAGATGCATTGTTACTTCCACATTTGGAAGATCCAAACTGAATGTATCAGCCCCAGATAACTTTGATCTCTCCAGCCTACTATTCTTGCTTAGGTTGGCAGGTGTCTTTCCCTGTCCTCAGTACTGTGCTCTGAAAGCATGTAGGCTACACAAAAGCACATTAAGCTTTAGTCAAGGTACTTTTGTCACAGTATGTAAGTTGTGTTTTTCTGTGGTAGATATTTCCTACCAGTTACCCTCTCGTTATCATTTTCATGTAATTGTCTAAAAATGTTTATTGTTGCAGTGTAAAAGATTCAGCGCAGATCCCTACGGCATGTGTGGGGTACAAGGTTGCTGAGCAACACAAGACATCTCGGATTCTTGTCCATGGTAACATGGGATTTAGAGCTATTCAGTCAGTAGCGGAAGCAAATTTTCCCACAGAAATCCATCAGGTAATATCATGACACTACATCCCAGAAGACTGCTTTCTTCAATATTATCATCAGTTTGCATGTTCATGGCAATGGTTGTCTGCCCTTGTGAAATGTGCCCAAAACTGACATTACAGAGAGTTTCTTAATGGATGTATTGCATATGTCAGTTATATAATAAAGTTTTATGCTGTAAGTGTAAATTGAATAAGTAGTAGGGAGATCTTTTCCATCTATATATATCTCTTTCTGCGACCTTTTAATGGTGCTTTCAGTGCAGAGATTTTGGGAATTTTTATTGAAATAGGAACCTGAAATGATAAATTTGTTAGTCGGAAAGGTTACTCTCTGAAATCACAGTTGGCTTTTCTGTTACATACTGCCCACATTTCACATTATATTTTTCTTGCCTTTTCTACAGTGATACAGTTTGAATATAATTATAGTGGTAGAACTTTAATGCTCAGACACTTTGGGATATTCCATTCATCATGTGGTGTCTCAGTGTAATTTGGTAATTGATGTTGCAGTTTATAGTGGGGAACTCGTAACAGATGATACTTGTTTATTGTGGTGTTGCACCTGGAGATGGATAGATTTTTAGTTTGTGGCTGCAGTTTCCATTCTTGGGATTTTAGGGATTATGCTTCTGTTGTTGAGTAGGCTTATTGCATTCCAGATTTTGTTTTGAATTTGCACTGAGTAGGAAGTCTTGGATAATTCTGAAAGGTTCTGACAGTGGTGTCAGTGGTGACAATCAGGATTACTGAATTTTTGGATTTATCCATAACTTAATATTCTCCAAAAGAACAAAATATTTCAGAAACAGGATTTGTTGCCACCCTCACATGAAACAGTGAGAAGGCACTTGCTTAAAAGGGATGGAAGCTGATCCAGCTTCTGAAGTGTGTTCTTTTTAGAATATTAGATGACAGATGAACTATAGAAACTCAGTAAACCCAAGTCTTAGATAATTCAGCAAAGAAATTGTTTGTATACTGTTAATAATCCAGGATGTAAAGAAATTTTTAGTGCATGTTTATATGACTGTCCTCCCCCCCACCAATAATCAACCCTTTTATTCCCTGTTGCTTCACAAAGGACAGGTATCAACTGGAATTTTGTGATTTTCTACGTTGTCATACACGTATATACAGTATTATATGAGGCAGTGTTGTAATTGGAGGGGGGGGGATTTTTCTCAAGAGATTGATGGATTTACATGTTGTTATCTCCCCTGTTTACGAATAAGTGGTTTGCTGTCTATATGTCTTGATATGATGCCTGAAAGACGAATTGGTGGAATCACAGAAGATGCCTGTTGCTAGGTTATGGCACTGTAAACATGTGGTGATACAATTTAACAGAGATCTGTTGCTACACAGTGGCTGGTAAGCAGCATATGACCATGGTGACTGTTATGTGCGCAACAGTAGAGAAACTGTTATAGGTGGTATTTTCTGTGGGGTCGCCCCAAGGCTATATACCGGGAACTGAACTGGAGCATTCAGGAGTTGAGTAGGTGAAGACACACTTGGAGGTGGGTTAGTTGTGAGGCAGTCACCGGCCAGTAAGGGCATGAACGAGGAAGGTGAGAAATCTATGGCATTGGGAGCCCTTACCAAGCAATGACTGGTGAAGATACAGCTGACTGAAAAGACTTACTGTGTGCAGTAATGAGTTGTAAAATGTGTAGATTCGTTGAACTATTAAAGTTATTATAAAGACTCCAATAAATCCAATTACCAGTCTGAACCACATGTCTAGTCATAAGCATGTGACTGTATATATGCATGTATGAATGTGCCCCTCATTAATGCTTGAATGGTGGTAATACCATGTGTGGTATTAAAGAGTTTATCCATCTTGGGTCAAAAAAAATATATATATATATATCTAGCCTGCTTGAAAATACCCTGCTACCTCAGTGCAGCAAAGAACCAAATCTGTCATGATGGAGTGCCAAGGAACCAAGCTGATGGAGTTAACTGATGAATTTCAGGTGATTATGAATGCCTGTAAACAGTTACAGACAAAATGAATTAGTGTAAAATAAATCCATTTCCTACCAGAATCCACAGCGTTCTCATATCACATGACAGTATTTATGTTTCTATGGTTGTTGAACAGTACATGGTGGTTGTAAATTACATTCACTGTGTCTAGTACAGTAGATCATACATAAAACAACTAGGAATAAATGGGTATTTCACAAAAAATTTGCCTTCTATCAAGAATATGTAGCATGAATACCAGTGGTACCTCTGTTAAATAACTTTAATTGGAAATAGTCTGCTTGAATATTTATTGTCTGTTCATATAGTGTCGTTCTGTATTGTTATTCTTGGAATTTGTTCGAAAAAGAACTGTCTTGTTACTAGTGAGTGAGAATCCATACTTGCAGTAGAATACGAACAGAATACTTCTATGGAATACTGGAAGAAAGAAGAAATAAAGGATAAAAGGAAATAGTGACCAAAAATTAATGCAAGGAAAGGAAAAGAAGGAAGAAGGAAATCAGAATGAAGAGAAAGAGCAAAATTAAAAATGGGAAGAAGAGTGAGGAGCAAGGAGAACTGAAAATGAGTACTGCTGAGTATCAGTGAAGTGTAGACGTGTAGCATGGATTTTTTGCTTGTTATTTTATTCATGAATATATATATATAATGCACCATTTGTTTTTGCAGAATAAATGAGATTTGTTAAAAGGCAACCTTTAACATTATTAAAAGCAAACAATATTTGGCTCTTTGGATTTCATTATAAGCAGGTTTTACTGTACCCATAAGAGTAATGCTGACTTTTTCATCCTCAGTGCTTCTGGCACCTATGTTTGTTCCAGAATCTTCATACATATTGCAGCAGGATATTACTTTCACCTATAATGTTTGGTTTTTGCAGGCTCTTGCAAAAATGGATATTAAGGACCCTATGCGCATTCAGACATATGCGTGGCCAGCAATCATGCGTGGTCAGTACACAGTTTTGGTTGGCCCTCCACAATCAGGCAAAACCCTTGCTTACATTATACCAGTTGTTAGTTTCATGTTGACACCAGATTTTTACTCCGAAGTAAGTACAACTATATTAATTTGTGCAAAATGGCTACTGAAACATCAGTGTATGTTTAAAAAGCACTAATGATTTTTATATTAGTTTATTTAATGACATTGTGTCAACTATAGTGATTATGTATGGAAGATCACTGCAATGGCAGTGCGAAGCTTGGTAAATATTGGTTCTTTGACAATGATCATTCAGCAATAAAATGGACTCCACTGCATATATTGAATAACAGTCCATCCAAGTTTAAACATGTCCATAAAATATTGTGTCTTCCATACTTCACAGCTGCTGTTGAAACTGATGTTACATAATATTCAGTCTCATTTCTTAATAATGTAAACTGTTATGTGACAAAACCTAAGTGCCTGTGTGATGTGTATAACATTGTCAAGAATTTTGATTAATAAAGTTAAAGGTGTATTGTTAAATTAACAAAGAACCAAATAATATACACTTCTGTTATAACTTTTCTCAGAAACAGAAATCACACATTTGTATGAGGTGAATGTGACTGCCCCTGTTTTACAGCAGTTATTCACTTATAGAGCAAGGTGTTTAGGCTTCCTTTGAATTCTTATGCCATGTGTACTATTCATATAAGTGGAATTCTTGTTTCTTCAATTAATAATTCAAAGAAGAGATCTAAAATATTGTTTGCACATTGCTTCAAGAATTTCTGTTATAACATGCTTTGGGTATTACTCTTTATCAGCAATGGGCAGTTTCCATTCTACCATTTTGTATCTATGCTAGAGTTTGTTCTCTTCCTGCATGACTACCCATGTGCAACTGATATTTGCCAAGCCTCAGTCTGATAAAACCATAGCCATCACATTGAACCTCTCTGTAAATAGTGTATTAAATGAGAAATATTAAATTGATGAATTTTCATTTGGGATTGATGTGATAGGAATTTTAGTTATTTTGAAGTGTAATCAACATACTGAATCTCCCGACCAAATTTTGAAACATAGGCCACTAAGACACAAATTCCTGGTTCTACAGTATGGTATATTAACTCTGAGCAGTCCAAATTCTGTTGGTGTGTTGCAGTATTGTAATCCAAATTATTTTTTAAATAAATCATTACAACTTCATTTCAGATATTATTTATCATCAGTCAGTTTTATTTAACTGTTATAAGCAATACATTTTTAGGCAGTACATGAAACAGATCGGTGAGGATTCTTTTGTATGAGAAGAACTCTTTAATTTTACAAAAAACCTAAGTGGGTGCTATTTTGAACTGAATTGTATTTGGCAGGGTGTTTTAGTTATCATGGTTAAATTGTAACCTTTGTTATATTGATTACTGTTGAAATCTTTATTCAGCTGCGACCTGGGAATGGACCACTTGTCCTGGTGCTCTGTTCAGGCAGCAAGAGTGCCCAGTTTGTATACGAGAAGTGTTGCACACTGCTGAAATTCTCAAGTCAGAATAAAGTAAGAGTTGAGATAGCCTATGGTGGGGGCCGTGAACAGGAGTTAAGGGTAAGTTCCTGTAGGTGAAAGCTTAATAGTGACAGATACTGTAATTTACCTACCATATTTGTGTGAGTATCATTGTTGAGAAAAAGGTAAATATTGTCAGAGGCTTGTACAGAGGCCTAAATGAATTTAAGAAAGTTTACCAATATAGAATTAATGTGGTAAAGGATGTAACTGACCTTGCGGATTCCAACAATATTTTGAATAGGTGGAAGAATTACTTCTGTCTACTATTGAAT
The DNA here is from genome assembly GCF_002891405.2 of Cryptotermes secundus. NCBI lineage: Eukaryota > Metazoa > Arthropoda > Insecta > Blattodea > Kalotermitidae > Cryptotermes > Cryptotermes secundus. The sequence goes on along the minus strand of NW_019724585.1, from coordinate 1,011,482 downwards.
TTGCATGGGTTTAACAGTGATGTGCAGACTGAAATACATACAACTGTACCATTAGAACATGATCTGAATTCTCATAAGGTTAAGATTGGTATTAAGATGTTAAAGCTGTTGGTCAAATTCTGGTAGGGTGTATCCGAGCAAGAGGTAAAAGATTACATTTTGAGGTCCACACACCCAATTCTGTTTGGAATAAGGAAGAAATGCCACATGAGTTAGAAAAGTCTATTATAAAAAGCCGACAAAACTAATTAGTAATTATAAAGAAATTTCACTGTTATCAGCTACAAAATTTTATTCAATGTTCCTTTCTCAAGATTTACTTGATATGTAAACAGAATTATTAGGAAACATCATATTGGATTTTAATAGCTGATCAGGTATTAAGCTTGAAATAAGGATTCGCTTTGTTGTCATTGCTTTTTGTTGTGCTTTAGAATGTACAATGAGGTCAAAACTGAAGTGACCCACACTTTAATGAGATTTGGCGCATGGCTTTTCTTAGCCACAGTTTAATGCATTAGCCAGGGAGAATTGTACAGAACTTCAGATGTATGTGCATTTTCTTGATTAGTGTTATGATTAGATTTTGTCTTTCTCACCTGTATTTTAAAGAAACTGTTGAAAGTGGTGCCCATCTGCATGCATTCATAGTTTATGATTGTGTAACTTACAGTTATACTAACACCTACAGCAATTCTAAAGCAGGTTTCTTTTACTGTTAGGCCTCTGAAAATGGCCCTGAAGGGCAGAAACATTTAATACCATATAAATATTGAATTGTTTGTAATAAACTTGTTTGTGCTGGATGATTTATCATTCCAAAGTCAAGGAGTTTGGCTTGACTTTTCACTGCTCTGCTCTCACTGCTCTGCCTTGCTATTGGCAGCAGACCTGCAGAGGTCCTTTAACCACCAATTCTATGGGGGTCAATGTAACAGGATACCTATTGTAAAAAAATTGCTTTGTTTTTTAAGATCATCATGATCATCATCATTTATAACCACAGTTTCCATTCATTTTCCTTCTTGTGATTTCTAGTCAGGTGCATTATGTGTCTGGCCTTTTTTTTTATGTAACATGTGAAGATGTGGAAATGTCACTGATCACCATGTTGAAGTGACAGAAGATTCTTCCATTTTCTAACATTGTTTTTGTTTTATATAGGTAAGTGGATGAAAAAGTCTCTAATCTCTTCCCTCTCTTTCTTCAGTCTTTGTTTGCAGATTTAAGCTTCTAAATCATGCAAAAAAACATTTCCAGAAATCTTAAGTGCTGTACATTTGTATTTATATTCGTTATATTACATTTTGTATTAAGAATGAATCAACTTTCATGGAGATGATGTTTGTTTCAACTGAGAAACAGCACTGTATAATTTGATAATTTAGTTTACGAGAATGTTTTAGCAAATATATGGACACTTTTTGAATGCTGGAAGTAGTACAAGTTAAAATAATATCACCAACCCCCATTGTATGGAGGATTTAAATCCCTTATTCCTATATGATAGAGGTTAAACATTAACAGTTAAGTGGAATATGAACAAGGCAGCATATCTGTATCAGTTCTTGTTGTACTTATAGGACCCACTTGCAAATGGCTGTGATATTCTTATTTCTACACCACGTTGCTTCATGCGTCTTCTGCGCTGTAGCCGCTTAATCACCAATGTGGATCGCCTTGCACATCTGGTTTTGGATGAAGTGGATATTCTAGCCCATAAATTTCTTTCTGAGGTATGTCACGCTTTCAACTTTGGTATGCATGAAACATTTTTCATTATGTTGTCTTTGGATCAAATTTGGAGTCTCTGAGTGTAAAACTGAATCCAAACCCTGGTTGATACATTTAAAGACTGTTGTTACTTGGCATTACTGGGACCTTGTAATTCAGCCGTTGCCATGTGCATTTCAGGTAAAAAGATGGCTGTCTGAGAAAAGCTACATTTTTACATGAAGCAATGTTTGAAGTGTCAAGGATTATAAGTAGGCATAACTATCAAATTTGGGACTCTAGTACAACCAGTGAATGTCTAGAACATGAAAGGTGTGACACATGCACAAGCCTGGACACAATATGTAATCCATATTTGTGCATGTCAGGAAATTACACTCTCACAGCTTGAGGGGTATTTTAACAACTGTACTGAAAGATTCTGCATTCTCATGTGTCTGGTGGGAGAAAATGAAGTCCTTTTTTTTTTTAATTATGAAATGCTGTTTTACTTTTAGTAAGCTGATGCAACATATTGCTAGGGACGTTCAAAAATGATTGACACTAAATATTTTTTCTTCACAGTAACCATTTATTGGGACAAAATACATACAGATTATATTAGAGGCAGGTCTGTGCACCTTTGCCATCATTCCAGCAGTTTCCGTATTTGCACAGCAAACCATTCTTTGGGGGAAACTGCTGGACAGCTGTCTGAAGCTTGTCGTTGGAGGTGAAACGCTAGTCCATTGGAGTCTCGTGCCAGAACCATGACTTGTTGACAGTGACTAGACCCTCAAAGAACTCCGCCAACCACACAGTCCACCGTTGCCTGTGATTGTCTATTTCCATGTTGTCTGAGCATTGTCCACGACTGCACCTGCACAACATCATGAATGACACAGCACTGTGCACCTTTGCCATCGTAGCAACGTCATCTCATGGCCATAGGCGGCACTATAGTATGTCTTCCCACATACATCGGCTCGCATTTGACACTTCTACTTTTCCAGAATTATTAAGGGAGTGTCAATCATTTTTAAACAACCTAAATATCTCATGTCCAGTTTCTTTTATTTCCCTTTCTGACCATATATTTATTGCCTTCGTGACCACAAGTTGAATGCTGATAACTTCAGTTGACCTGGTTTTTCCATAATGTGACTAAGTAATCTGTGTGTTTCTCAAGCCTTTCTCTGTGGAAGTACACTGAAATGTAATTCTCACTGCATGCTATGTTATGTATTATTGTAAAGTAATATGCATTAAGGGTCTTTCTGTTATTCTTCTTTCTACAACTTCTTTATGCTTTCATTTACACACACACCTGTTTGTTGGCAAGCATGTGTGCACGAACACAAATTAAGAGAAATAAATGAGCTGGTTGTTTATATATATATAGGTTGACTGGCTGAGAGTTACCTGAAAATATCCAGCCACTCAGGCAGGAGAAGCACGTGTGTTAACCTGGACTGATAGCAGGCATGGCAAACAAAGCACCTATGTACTTTACAGTTTCCCTTGAGTGTCACCTATTTTTTTCTTTTATTGCTAGTGGGGTGGGACTAAGTCCCTTGTACTGCAGCCACTTCTGGCCTATTGTACCAGCTCCAGATGATAGGTGAGGGTGATTGTCAAGCAATTGGTGGAATGAAGATTGACAGGTGAAACTGAAGTACTCTGAGAAAACCTGCCCCAGCGCCACTTTGTCCACCACAAATCCCACTTGACCAGACCCAGGATCAAACCCAGGCTGCCGGGGTGGGAAGCTAGCGACTAACCGCTTGAGCTATGGCGCAGCCTTCAGTGTCACCTAAATAAATTGTGTAACAACTGCAAGTACATGAAACAAGCGTATTTGTTATGTGATGGCCGTCTGTTGCCTTGTATGTTTTCAGTGTTGAGTTTTATGGCAGTTCATGCTGATATTTTTGAACCCTAGACTCCTATGCGAGGTGTCTGAGAGATTTTTAAGGAGGCTGTTCAGGCCTAGCACTGTTCCATCCTATTTCTCTTCAGTGAACACTCAGCATTTTTTATTCTCTTTTCTTTCTTCTTACCAGTAATGACCCTATATGTCTTAATTTCTTTATGAGTACATAAATAGTTTTCCATTTGGAACTATAACTTTTGAAATGTATGGTGGAATATTATTGTTTATTACACTGCTGTTTTTCACTCAGATACGCATGAACACTCATTGTTCAAATGTGTATTTCACATGTGGCATTTGAACAGAGGCAGCAACACAGCTGAGTGAATGTTTAATCTTATGGGTGGGTGGCACATGACACATGCTCTTGCTCAGGAGACAATCCACATCTTCATCAGATCTCCCAGTCTGTTCAGTAGAATGTCTTTTGTACACTGCCAGTCTGTGTTAATTGCTGTAGCATCTCCTAATACTCATGTTAGCAGGTGGTCTCACACCATGCTCATGTCCTAATCACGTTGAACTTGAATGATGGATTTAGTGTTTGCATACCACAGCATGATCTGTGCTTTCTCCTGTACAGTAGACATTGTACTAATTGTGCAGAACATGTAATCATAGCTATTATTTTAGTAAATTCTGAGTCCTGAATTGCCTTGTCATCTCTTCACTGGTAAAGAACATCGAACTGACTGACTATTTCTGTGAGAGCAGAACTCTTAAGGTTAATCAGTAGTAACACCAAAGAACAGTTGCAGATGATCCTGTATAAATCATGAAGTTCCTCACTGAAATGTCCTAATTTGGTCTTTTATGTTATCCACCTTAGGTCCAAATATTTTTGTTAGAACTTTTACAGATACTTTTGAAACAAAATTTATTTCAAAGTCAAATCTGTGTAAGTTTCATTATGTAGTTTGGTATACTGTAGGATGAAGACGACAACAGTAACGAGATTTATAATACACAGTCTATACTGGAATGCACATTTTTTTACTGTGTCCTGTGGCAATCGGGAAGATTCTACCTGTTCCCAGTACATCAAAAACATGAATTTCAGCTTTCAGTTCTGTGCTTGCAGAGCTGTCTTAAAAAAATCTTAAGATCTATTATTGTCATTAATATACGTTTAACGTTTCATAAGCATTTTAATTCATCATGTTACTCTTGAATTTATAAATGATGTACGAAGGGGGACCCAAAAATAACCGGAAACGACCTGTTGCGCGCGGCTGCTTTGTAGTTACGAGTTGTGCTGCTAGGTGGTTTTAGCTGGGGGTCTCCCACGACTGTTAGTGAGCTGGCGTCAGTCTGAGTTANTGATCTTTCGACGATCTTCATCAATTTCACGCACACTCTTTGTTCCTTCTGGTCAGCCATCTCACTAATCGCCAAAGGGTTGAAACAGGAACGCACACAACAGAGCACCACAGACAAACCACTTAACTCAGACTGACGCCAGCTCACTAACAGTCGCGGGAGACCCCCAGCTAACACCACCTAGCAGCACAACTCGTAACTACAAAGCATGCGCGTGCAACAGGTCGTTTCCAGTTATTTTTGGTTCCCCCCTCATATAGGCCAGAGTAGTGTTTAATAATATTGCTGGTTTTAGAATGTATGGATATTCCCTTCCAGAAAATTCAGGTTTAACTGTTTGTACATTTTTTTAAAGCTCACACAGTTATTACAATCATTACTTTCCTTGTAAATGTGGTTACTACCATTACCATGGCTACTAATGTTACTATGGTTACCACATTTCAGTAGTGGCACTGTTGTCATGCCCAACTCTCGGTTGCGTTTTCACCATATTGTATGTATTGGTGGAAGTGAGGTAACACACATTTCTGGTGGCTTTCAGTGGTGTAACATGCATTTAAAGTACCATCAGAATCTGTCCACTGGTTCTCAAGTTTAAGCATGTGGACACACAGACATGATCAATCCTGTATACATTCTTCTGTTGTATGTTGTCTAAAGAACATGTCACAGCACTCAACAGCTTGGCCTAAGAACAGGCTAACTATTAACTTCCTGGCTTATAACGTTAGGTCTGCACATTGAAATGTGGATGAAGGTAATGACAAAGCAAACAACAGAGAATATTTAATCACTTGTGTTAATTATTTTAATGTATTTCAGTTGAAGGGAGTAATAACTGAGTGCAAGCAGATGTTGGTGCGACGAGCAAAGGTAGGTGTGCCTGTTCAGGTGATAGCTGTCTCAGAGAAATGGTGCCCTGCAGTGGAACAGTTTTCACAGCACATATCACACAACTTCCTGGTCTGCATCAGTGGCTACCTTGAGGCTGCTGTGTATTCAAAACTACAGCCCACCCTCCACTTGCTCAGTACTAGCAGCAAGCCTGAAGCAGTCCTAGGTCAGTAATTTCATGAGAAAATGTTCTGTTTATGAGTGGTTTCTGATCCATTGGTTAATTGATTTGTAGATTATTTAAAAACAGGTGTTCAGCTGCATAGGTTATGTAGTATCAAAACAAAGAATAAATGTTAATGAAGAATTGGAAAGAATGTAGAAGAAGTTTTTACGACTTGTTTCATAGCACTATCCCAACATATGTCTGAAAGCACTGGGGAAAACTGTGAACAACCTCAGCCATGAAAACCAGTCTTTGATCTAATACTCAGAACCTAGAATTTCACAGATATGAAGCAGGAGTGCCAACTATTTGACCATGATATTCAGTAAGTTGCTAATTCATACAGGTTCCATTGTAGATACAGTTTACTACATTACAGGAAAAAATGTAAGGTTTTGATAGAAGTGAAACAGTTATGTTTTAGACATAACCTTTATAAATGATAAACAAAGATGTAGAGAGGGTCCTGAGAAACTGTGCTAACCATATTTGTATGATAAATTTTCTACTGTGAAAATAGATATTCTTGATGGATACCATGGCCAGCACAAAACGGTCATCGTGTGCCGGTCAGTAGCAGATGTTGATCACCTGGTGCCATTCCTTGAGTCACACTGCTTTCAAGTGCTGGCAGCCCATGAAGACATGACTCACTGCCATATTACTGGTAAGTGTACCGTGAATTGAAATATGTGACTGCAGATCTTGTGAATGCTAATAGATATGAATCACCTACATGTCCTCCAAAATTATTTCAATTATTGACTAACTAACCAACCTATTAACTGATTCACTACAATAGGCAGTAGCCAATGTGGCTCGCTGGTTAATAGAATCATCTGCTTTATAGAATCAAATTTGAGATTACAAATTCAAATCATCAGAATGCACCATATTGTGACACAACGGATGAAAGCAAGAACAGTAGACCCAGAAAAGCTATCCATTGCTAGGCAGAAATATGTGAATTTCCACAAATTTGATGCACTGTTCTCTATGACATTATCACAGTTGGGCTAGGCTGTCACAAGTTTTTGCACAAGATGGGTTCCATAAATGCTCACAGGTATGGACAAAATGCTGAGAATGGCTTTGGCTTTGACTTCAACATTTTTAGAGCCTTAGCTACAAAGATGGAGATGAATTTCTCAGTCACATCATACAAGTAACAGGTGAAGAAACATGGGTTTCATTTGTGAATGTTGATACCAAAGGGCAGTCGAAACTGTTAATTCACACACATTAGCGTCAGTTAGAGTTTGTATGCGTTTCTTTATGGTATCTATATTGTCATCCATTAGATTCACAACATTGCTCATAGTATAGACCAACAGCTGATGTGTCCCATTTAATTTCAGTCCACCCTGGTTTTCCTTGACCTTCCTAATTGCATATTCGAAAACATAGTTGAATAGCAATGATAATGAAACATCTCTTTGTTTTAGACTATTCTGGATAGGAAAATTATCAGACAAATGTTTACCTGTATGGACTTCACTATACAGTTCGTTTGAACACATTTTAATCAGCCTAACTGGTTTCGTGGGTGCCCGTAACTCTGAGAATATTGTACAGTACTTCCCTCCTAACTGAATCGTACGCTTTCTTGAAGTCAATGAGTAGCTGATATACTGTCCCATTGTACTCCCATTTTTTCTTCAGTATCTGATCAGTAGTTGATGTGTTATGTCTAAACCCATTTATTTCACTGGGATCCTGTAACCAGTGCAATTTGGCTTGTTTCCTTTGGAATTTGTGGCCGTATGTATCTTAATATCATTCTCCCATCTATACATACGTTTCTCACAGATTAAAGCATTATATACATTTCTTCTGTGATCCATGTGTGTCATTTGTTCTGCCTAGATCATACTTTATTTGATCACATGATGAATACTTATTTATTGATAATGCTGCTGTACTGTAAGTAAGTAATAATTCTGTTTTACTCTTTTTGCAAATGGAAACAAGTACTCATGAAAGGAACCCATATTTTTTCCAGAAATAAGCCAACGCTGGAAATGTGCAATTGTTCCGGGAGCTTTTCCAATATTGGTATGTACAGATGATGTGCTACCTGAACTGGATGTGAGCGATGCCATGTGGCTGATTCACTACAGCCTGCCTCGTACTAAGACTGGCTTCGGCTTTCGCTTCTCCTGCCTCATGAGCAACTATCCTAATATGTTTGACAAGTCAACCTGTGTAAGTATTATCTCATGTTATGAATTCTGTATAACATTCTATTTTAAGGAGATCTCATAAGATTGATAGAAAAGTAGCCTGGTAATTGTGTAACAGAACACATTTATCATCTGCTATGATTATGTGAAAGTAATTGCAAAATTAAATACAATCCTACTATAAATTCTGACAATCACATGATAATCAAACATATGTATTTTCTATGTAATCTCCCTGGTTTTCACAGCTTTAGTCTACTTGTCCTCATGTTTCATGGTGTCATCAGAATAAAATGTTTTCAGTTGGGTCATAAGCCATCTTATGTCTTCTTTCCCATGACTATGCTCATTTAAGATGCAGTTTCATCAGTGGTGATCCATCAGTTGTCTTGGATATATTGATCGATCTTCTCCATAACTTTATGCACTGATGACTGCAGAATGTGCATTATTGACAGTCATATGCCTTCTTTTCAATCTTCCTATATATTTATAAGCTTTTGTCTGGCTTTTGCAATTATCTCCCTCTGAACTGTCATTCTTCTATAAATTTTCATAACTTTTCACACTTTCTGATCATAAAAATTGGATCACAGATTGTTATCGTTCTTTGGTTCATTCTACCAGTGAAGTAGACATTTTAAACATGTTATATAACTGTCAGTACAGAAAAGGGAATAAAAATCAAGTAGATGCAGGTGAAAGAAGATTAATGTTGATTGTATCAGTGATATTTTTCAGTGCTGCCTGTGTTACTTTTGAGTTTAACTTAAATTGCCTTTCATTTTTGACGCGGTCATACAATACATCAACATTTATATTCCAAAAGCCTAGTTACAGTGATACGTTAGTACAACAAACTTCTGAGGAGTGACAAATTATGTTGATTTTAATGAAGTGTTAGTACATATATTGAAAGGCGAAACAAAAAATAACAATTTACACTTCATTAATTTTTTGAAGACCACTGATTTTGCTACATGACAACATGTTATGTATTCCCGGTGATAACTAACAAGTGAAAAAATTGGTCATAATTTGGCACCATTGAGAAATAAACCACAAGGCAGAAAGTGCTCCTTTCTGTCTGTGGTTACAGTGTAGCTTCTGTGGAAGCCGACAGCCTCCATGACATGTATTGTGGCTGCTCCTGGCAAGGCATCACTTTTTCATTCCCTTCTCTTTAAGAGTATATGTGAGACATCCTTGGAAAAATTGGTTTTCACTCTCTCTCCATACATACACCATGCCTGCTTCCAACTACACTTTTGCCGCATTCTTACACTATTTCCACAGTTAAACATAAAAAACTCCATGGCCTGTAGTCCACAAGCAGACTACTGACCGAGCGACCACCACTTGTTGGCAAACTTAGTACCAGCTTTTGCTGATAGAGGGTGTCACGTGGTCAGCGCAGCGGTTCCCCACAGCCGTTAATCTTGGTTTTCCAGACCGGAGCCACTATTTCCTTGAAATAGGTCCTCAGTTATCTTACGAGGCTGAGTGGACACCGTTCCAGACCCACTATTTCCCACAGAATCTGGTAGCACCAGGAATCGAACTCAGGAACTCTGATTGCTAGACCACAGAGGCGGTCATTTATATAATTTTTTATGCAAATTCCATATGTTCTCATGCCTAACCTACAAATAATTTTTAAAAAATAAATACATAATGGAACTGAAATAACATGCATTGTTTGCGTTACTGATATTGGCAATATGATTATATCATAGTTACTCAAATGATGTAATTCTGGTTTCTAATAAATTACACAGAGCATTTTATTTTATACATTTATCAGAAATTACAGTTTTTGATGCTAATTATCTACAATTTTGAATCAAAATTAGCCAGTTTCTTTTGACTGTTTTCTCTAATGATGACTTTTCTACGTAATCGTGGATAGCGTTATTGCATTCATGCATATGATGTGGCACATCTTTTTTGGATGATGTCCACTGCTTCCATTCTTCTTCGCAGGAAGTCCCTTAGTGTTTGAGGGTTGAACTGAACAAGAACTCTAGATCCTTGCCTGGGAGGTTTGACAGTACAAACATAATGGTAATTTTACTGCTAGATATGGAAACATTTGCCTTCTGGTAAAATATTTGTTTTCTATACAGCATTTATAAATTGTCATCAAGCTGAAAAACGTTCTTGCAGTTTTTGTTTTAAGGGTGCATGCTTCTGTTGTATCCAGCATACCATCCATCAAGTTGCTTACTAGACGTCAAACATGAGATGAACTATGTGTGAAATGATCTGTCCCCGAAAGCTTTTCATTGTATTGGAAGTATTTTAGTGTTGTCATAGTGTACTAGGCATCCCATCAAAGATTATTCTTAACCAAGTTATTTTTTCTTTCAGGAATGCATCCTGTTATGTGTTGTACTATATACATATTTATTTATTTATTTATGTAATTTAAAGAAAAGCCCCCACATACACACACGCACACAGAGCAGAGTTTTGCTTATGTTATACTGATGTTTTCATAATATTAAAATATTCATTATCCTGGGAACATTTTTAGAAAGACATATAGGGAAATGGTAGAGAATTGACGATACATTCGTTGTACTGGAATTTCACTATTCTGGTATTTGTTGTACGGACATTTATATCTCTCTATTGTTATAGTCATTGTTAATGTACAGTATGTGTCCTTAGAACAAGTAAGGCATAGTCAGTGTGATATAAGAGAAATTATATGAAGGAATTTGTTAGTTTCTTATAATCCTTGAAATGTCATTTTGTGTGCCTATCATGACTTGTAACTTTAGGTTTAAATTTGATTTTCAGGAGAGATGTAGGTAGTTGGTTAACTTCTGCTTAACTGACAGTCATGTTTTGTTCTTCTGTAGGACAGTGAAATAGAGTGTTGTGTGTAATTGTAGAAATAAGATACCAAATGTGTTTTACCATAGGGCATACATGTCTATCACAGCAGTTTAACCATATTTTCCATCATATTAACAGAAAACCATACCTTTTATTCAAATTATTCTGTTACAAGGTAAAATTTGGCAAAGGGACAACCATAGGCATCTTAATGATCCATTCCTATGCTAAAAGTCTCCATGGTTGTCATTAGAAAGAGATCTCTTCAGAATAATTACCAGTAATTCAGTTCTGATGCAGGAATTCAAGGAGAACTTCTGTATATGAGTAGTTTTATTTCTTGTTTTTCCCCTTGAAGACATAAACAGTCACAGTTGCATTAAGTTTTCTCACTAGTACTTTTACTTTATGATATATTCCTCATCATTCCTGATATCCATCTTATAGTCATCAGTTTCCATATCACAGCTTTCAGTATGCTTGAAATAACATTGTTCACACCTGCTATGTCATGACATAGTGTTTGTCATAAGTTAAAAGATTTGTCAGTTAGAATAAGAATCTATATTTTCTTTGAATTGAATTGAATTTATTTACATTCTATAAATCCTAAGCAGGTTAGTACCTTTGGATACAGAACAAGTCAAAAGGTTACATACATAAGTACAGGCAATTTTAGCTTAAAAATTAATATAACTTAATTTTACATCATTCTCTATTTACATTGAAGTATTCATCTAAAGAGTAGAAGGAATGAGCATGTAGATAATTCTTTAACTCTGATTTAACTTTTTAGTATCATTGCCCAAGTTTTTAATACTTTGTGGCAGATTGTTGAACACTTTTATGCCAGTAAAGTAGACTCCTTTTTGATATACTGATAAAGTTGATGAGGGTAGGTGGAAGTTATATTTTATATTTTGCAGTACAATTAGATAATTAGAAAATATAACAACAGGAATGTAGTTTCAGATCCTCATGCTCATTGTGTGATTGAAGAATTTAATTTTGTTTGATGTCTAGAACTCTGATCCTCCAGAGTGCAGAGTTCATATATTTGCTGACAAAGATCAGTGCACTAGAGAGCTGCCTGAGGTAGTTCACTTTCTGAAAAGGCTTTCTGTTCCTGTTGCTCCTGAGATTGAAGCCAAAGTAATGGTAAGTTCACTCATCTGAAGCAGAAGTTTGTCTGAAGGGAAGTAGGCAAATTAAAATTCTCCAATTAAAAATGTAAAGGTGTTAAGGAATTATTAATGAATATGTCATTGTGTAGTGTTTGAATTTAGATTGTTTTTGAGATATGGGGTTTTCATGGCAATGAATGTTTAGAATTTTTCTTATTATGAAATTCTTAGTACATTTTCAGGGAATTTGGTATGTCTAGAATATGGCAAAATAAAGAGGAAATGTTTGAGAGCAAAGTGGTTGTTTCAGTGAGAACACTGTGGCGAAAGTAATGTAGAAATTCTTAGGTCTCTGCTATCGTATTTTGTTAGTCTGCCTTTTGACTTACTCAGACACTGCTATCTCAGAGCTGAAAAATAATGAATCACTGTGAATGACATGATAATGTGGCTGTAACTTTTTGCTTTCTGACCAGTAGTTGCCCTCTTGGGGGCGATGTAAATAACTAAATGGCAGGAAAGCATAAAGGAAAGCTGAATAGAGCAGTGAACATCATTCAGTATGCATAGCTGCTGTAGTCTGGCTTGAAGTGGAGGAGTGTTTTAGCATTATGATATGGCAGTATTCAGCCAGCTGGACCATATGTGCAGTGGGAGCCGATAAATCTTAATGTGTGATAACATGATTCGGAGTTAAGAATATCCTGTTATAATTAATTAATAACACTATTTTTATATCTTTTGAGGTATCTGCAAATTACACAGTGTGTCCAGGATCCGTTACGACTCATTTCTTTAAATTTTGCCCTGCATTGCCTTCTGTTGGTGAGTTGTGGCATTAAGATTCATGAAATTTCAGCTGTGGCTGTCTATAATTTCAAAGCACAAGCATTGCTGCATCATGTGTTCTAACCTTGAATGTAACAGTACTGTTCTGACGCTTGTCGGAAAATGGCGGTTGAATAGAGAGCCAACATCAAATTTTGTTTGAATAGACAAAACGCCCGGAGAATCGTACGACATAATGAAAAATGTGTACAGTAGTGATTGTTTGAGTTGCTCGAACATTTTTCGATGGTATGCTATATTTCGTGACAGCAGGGAGGACATTGAAGAGATTCCATATACATCAAAGCCGAAAACAAGTCGCACTGAAGAAAAAGTAAAAAAAAAAAGCAACCGAAATCCTTGCATCAGACAGATGTGTTTCTGTAAGACTCATCGAGGATCTTTTGGAAATACCAAAAAGTAATGTGCATCAAATTTTGACTGAGGATTTGGGCAAACGGAAGGTCTGTGCGCGGTTTTTATCGCATGCGCTCTCAGGCGTTGAAAAACATGGCAGAGTGGAACACTGCAAAGACATGTTACGGTCGGCCCAAAGCGATACAAAATTTATAAAATCAATTGTTACTGATGACGAGACATGGTGTTTACAATATGAACCTCTCACAAAGTGGCAGAGTGCAGCATGGTTGAACTGAAAGAAGCCAAAACCAAAGAAAGTGCACATGCAAAAGAGTCAAGTAAAGACACTGCTAACCGTTTTCTTCGATTCCAAAGGAATCAATCACAAGGAATTTCTGCCAGAAGGTCATACAGTGAATTCTGATTATTATCTTGGAGTCCTCAATCGTTTGTGGGAGAGAATTCTTTGAATTTGACCTGAATATCGAGAGCAAGGTTCCCGGTCGCTCCTCCACGACAATGCCCCACCCCACAAATCAAAGATCGTGCGTGATTTTTGGCCAGAAAAGGGATCACAGTCCTTGCTCATCCTCTGTATTCACCAGATTTGGCTCCAGCAGATTTCTGGTTGTTCCCAAAAGTTAAGTTGGCGATGAAAGCAAACCGTCACAACACCAGCCAGGACATCCAAAGGGAATGTACCGCAGTGTTAAATGCAATTCCACAAAAGGAGTACAGTGACTGTTTTTTAAAACTTTTCAATCAATTCCAGCTATGTATTCATTCAGAAGGAGTGAAATTTTCTAAAATAATTCACGTCTTGTATTTTTAATGAACACAGTCCTAACAGAACCTGGCTACACTGTGTATGTTTTGTCATTCTGACTAATTGCTGGGTACTGAATTTTTAACTACAGAGTTTTGTAACATGAAGTTCTTTCCCTCATAGCCATCCAGAATTACCCCACCTGGCTACCAAGCAAAAATAATTGTCCGCCCTTGGCATAGCTATTTCAGAACTATTTGAATACAATTCTCTCTTCTAATCCTTAGGTCATATAATTTTAAAGTAGTGCACAACAGTAGCTTGTATAAAAGTACAGAAAACTGCTTACAAAACATTTGCATTTGATAATAAACTGGTCTGGTGGTGCAAGAAATAAAGCTGGTACTCTTTGGGTTAAAAACAGTTTGAATAAGAACTTCTTAAATGATCCTTCTTATATCTGTGACATTCATAAGTTTATAGAGAAATGTTTATATGTGCAGGAGATTTTACTTCAGAAGGAATCTCAGAAACTCGCCTTTCCTCTCTGCTACTGTTTGAAAGCTTTTGGTGAATGCTTGGAAAGGACAGTATGTAGAAGTCGTCATGTTATTGTGGATGCTATTGACAGACCTTGCAATATTCCGTTGTAAGTATCCATATATATATGCAATATGATACATGCGTTATCATGTTGTTCAAATATGAATTTTGATCATTTTATGTAATATGTATTGTGTTTTGTTGTCATGCCATTTATAAACCAGCCACAAGTAAGGTTCAGAAACTGCAGAAAATGTTGGGAATTTTCTGTACTTATATCACAGAGTGCAGGCTTTCCAGACTTAAGTTTTTCCTGCATTTTATGAGAGTGTGACTTTATGTTTCCAGTCGTGGTGACGTAAAAGTGAAGATCCTGCATGTTCACAATGCTAGCAACTTCTCCGCTCGTCTTTTGGAGCACACAGATGTTGGTGGACGCCCAGTTATCATACCTGATGAGTACTTGACAGTTAACATGGCAATGTATTCACATTACAGTGATGAGAAAAACAGGTACTGACAATACAAAAGAGCATTTGTTAATTACCTCTTATAATTTACTGGAGGAAAGGAATTTTTTATTCGCCTTTATGTCCCTTGTTATATACATTTATAAGTGAATTTGTACCATTAATTATATCTTAATGTGCATTATTGAAATATGTTTTATACTAGTTCCTTGCATTGTTTGTGAAAAGTGTATAGTGCAATATATAATTTTGAGATTGTGTCAGTCCACATATTTCAATTGTGAAACCACTGAATGGGTTTAAAATAATAATATAGTACAAATTGGTGATACTGCATCTTGAATTTTAATCAAATATAACACATTACATGAAGTTCAAATGAGACTCAGTTTTCTGCAGACTGATACCTACATCATAAAAAGTTTGTATATAGAGATAGAAGAATAAAGGTCTTATTGGGATTTTATTTGGAACAGTTTTGATAAGGTGCATATTTAGCAATGTACAGGGAAAACTGTTTCCTTTAAAATAGATTTATATTTGCAAAAAATGAACATTAACGTCAATGCACTATGCAAGTGTTCCCAGAATTCAAGCTACTCTTTATTTTTGTTATTTCATTCTTCAGAATACAACAGTTTGATACCTCTAATTTTTTCTCTTTTATTTTGCTTCTTCTCTCAGGATTCAGAAATTTATTCCCCTGATTTTTATCTTTTTCTGGAATTTAATAAGATTGTGACTGTGTGTTTCAAATTGAATGCAATTTTTATTTATGTTATTTCCAAGTAATTGAACTATGACATCACCTTGCTCTCTCTGTGTCTATATGTGTATGGCCCCCTGTCAAATTTTGAATGCCTGAAACAGTCTTTATGAAACTTTGTATGTGTCTCAGTGGCATACTTCATAAATCCCACCCATCAGTCTGTGTGTCTGTATGTGTATCCTCCCAGTCATTGCTATGCAGTGGCTTACTAAATTCATTGGCATGGCAATTAAGAATTGTTGGAGGCATCATTTCCTATGCAGCCCATGTTTTATTAAAGGAAAGTAGGCAGTTAGTTCTTCACAGAACTTCTTGTCAGAAATCTATTAGCTGTTTTCAGATTATGGTTTTGTCTTATGTTGTTATAGAAGATGAGTCATGAGCGTATATATACAGTATGCGCCAAAATATTCAGTACTGAAACTCGCGCATCTTGAACGCACATGTGCGTTTGTCGACAGGGCATAGCTCCAGCTGCACGTGTTCCCAGTAGTGAAAAGGAAGTTGTGTTGTGCAGTTGTTGTTGGAAATGGATCTCTCGACGGAGGAAAAAGTATTCATAGTTGAGTATTATTTCCGCTCATACAGAAGTGGTCACCAGACAACTCGCTTCATTGGTTTTGAGTGGCCAGATGTTATCGTCCAGAAATCTCTACATAGTACACGTGTGATGATATGGTGTGCCGTCTCAGCACACGGTATATTAGGCCCCGATTTCATTGAGGATGAGGAAGGCAGTGCTCTTACTGTCACCCAAGAATGCTACAGAGACATGGTGATCGGACCATTTCTTCAGAATTTGAGAAGGTTCTGTCATGCAAGGGGCCTTCACATGAATAGACAGTGGTATCAACAGGACGTCTTTTCATTTCAGTACTGTTTTTTGGTGCATACTGTATATACTTATCTCGACATTAGCTCATAGGGCAATGCNAGACAACTCGCTTCATTGGTTTTGAGTGGCCAGATGTTATCGTCCAGAAATCTCTACATAGTACACGTGTGATGATATGGTGTGCTGTCTCAGCCCACGGTATATTAGGCCCCTATTTCATTGAGGATGAGGAAGGCAATGCTCTTACTGTCACCCAAGAATGCTACAGAGACATGGTGATCGGACCATTTCTTCAGAATTTGAGAAGGTTCTGTCATGCAAGGGGCCTTCACATGAATAGACAGTGGTATCAACAGGACGTCTTTTCATTTCAGTACTGTTTTTTGGCGCATACTATATATACTTATCTCGACATTAGCTCATAGGGCAATGCTCTTACTAGTGTCTAATATATTTTTTTTCTTTTTTAATGACATTTATATTTTTACCAAATAAATAATGTGGCATGTAAACCCATTGATACGCAGCAACCACAAGATAGGCAACCATACATCAACCATTGCTAGGCAGTGGCCCTCAAACAGCAATAGAGGAATAGTGTTTTCTGTGTGGTTCGCTAAACAGCAATTAAAGAGCAACAGAGGAATGGCGTTTTCTGTATGGTTCATTGTGAAATGTTATAAGCAGGACAATTAGTGAGAGTTAGTGGAGTAGAGTGAGTTGGTTGGTGACTGAGTGAGTGAGTTGGAGGACTGCTGCAGTTCAGTCCTTGCTAGCTGTTGCTGTTAGAATCTGAAGCTGAGAAGACTTAAGTGTGTGCCAAGTGAATTGAAGAGTGAATTGGAAATAGCGCTTCTGTTTCTTGTACTTACTAGTTGTGTGTGTAAGTGTTCAGTGAATCAGATTATCAATCCAAATCCTGTCTGTAGTCTGTCATACACATGACAATATCATCTGCATAGATCAGAAGCTGATGTGATATTCAATTGCCAACCTTCCTGATTTTCTTGGACCATCTTAATGGCATCTTGTAAAGCAAATTTAAAATTTTCCAAGTAAATGTCACAGATTACTAACTTTTAAAATGTATTGCAAATATATTTATTCAGAAACAGAAATTTGGTAAAGTAGAAATGTATTGACCTTTTGTTTAGCATGAACGTTTTTACGGGAACATATGCTCTAAAGTGTCATTTGAATGATAACTTTGTTTTGTAATGCCAGTTCAGAACATGGGTACAGGAGAAGTGAAATGATTTGGTCTGTGTGGCAGAGTTTTGCAGAAGCCTAAGTTTTTGAACGCTTACATTATTAAAAAATTGCCCACTCTTTCCTTTTTGAAATAATTTCATTAACAAATAAGTAACAACTAAAATAATGACTTCTCACATATTTTGGCAGAGTGCTGCTTAAGAAAGTGAGCACAGTGAAACAACAGTAGAACCACTGTCGCTTATAATAAAGACATAGTTCTAGTGACAAAAGCCATAGGAACTATCAGTTTCCTAGTGTTACATATTTGGAAAATCATGCACACACACACACACACAAGAGCAAGGCAATCTCATAAGCCTATGTTTATTTTTTAAAATAAGGAACATAGGCTGAAAAGCAGTAAAATAGTTATTCTAATTAATTTATTTTAATAAAATGAAATTACTCGTCGATTTAAATTCATGAGAGACGTCTGATTGATGGAGTGGGGGAAGGCAGGCAGAGGAGAGGTAACCATTAAGCAGGTGGATGAGAAATAATTTATTTCTTCTTTCCCTGACACAGGTTTAGGAATTTAATATTGCTAAATATATTGAGATGAGCATTTGTTTAAAAGAAACTGAATTTCAGGTTGTTACATGGGATTCCTAAACTTGGAGACATATGTTCAGTGGAGACTAAGATTAACATCTTCCAGCGAGTTCAGGTTGTGGAGGTTGTGAAAGAAGACACAAAAGGCATTCCTGAAGAACTGAAAATAAAATTCTTAGATGAAGGAATATTCACTGTTGTTAAGGCAAGCATGTAGCATTTAATTGTTGTGAATTATTATTGCATTGATTAACACTGTTACCCTGACTTATTATTATTTCTTCCTTGTGTGTGGTTTTTTTGGCACAATCTGTAATCATGTCTTTATTCTTCAACGATCGAATTTAGCATAACCTGGTGTGTGCCCCATGAAACATGTGGGACTTGGTGGGTCGGGGTGCAGCATAGCTCTCTCTCTAGACCCACAGATGTCCCCATCATTTTGAACTTAGAAACATCACAGAGCAGATGTGTATGGATAACTAGATGTGAAGCGTAGCATGCTCTGAGTTGTTGCAAGTTAGTTCAGTGCATGATGCAAAAAGAGGACAGAGGAGTGATGTTACATTGAAATAGTAGTGGACAGGAGCAAACTGGCTAATAACAGTGAGGTAATAACTTCCAGAATAAGGTTAATGTTACAATACAATCAGCCAAATTTATATTTTAACATTTGAACTGTGTTGACTATATGCTTTCCATTTTGATTAATGAGTCACTGCACATATTTCACTCATAGTTATTGTACACCTTTTATCTTATTTGACAATTATACATTAATATTTTTAGCAAATAATATTAGAACTTTAATCACTTAATTACTTCCAGTGTCTAAATTTATGTATATTTAAATGTCTTCACTACACTATCTTAATTAGTGTAACCAGTTCTCTGCTTTGTAATAATATTAAGCTAGCAAGTGCTTTGCATGTAGGATGTTCAGTAAGTGACACTCACCTTCAAGTGCTGGACCCTGGAAGCAGTAGGTTAGCCTAGCCAGAAGCAACAGTCTGGACTGGCTGACCAAAAACAATAATGCTCTAAGGCAAAGTGTTGACTCTGCCCATGCCTGTGTGTCACAGGTGGAGCAGTGTATAATGAGCAGTACCCTTGGGATACAAAGTATCCTCCCACTGTATCTAGCTTTTCTCCCCACCCTGCAGGTCTTTGTGGGTCAGTGGCTAGGCATTTATAAAGGATGTATGGTAAATGGCAAGACACAGCCAATGAAAGTGCTCCAGGAATTGTATTATATGGAGGTTGATGTCATGGAGAAGGATCACTTTCTCTGTTAACAAACCAGGGCATTTCATCCGGACTGATTCCTTCAGGTGCCACTGGTTTACAATGTTGTTATGTTCTGTGCTCAAGAAGTGTAAGAATAATGCTCCATGCATCCCAAAATGTCATCATCTTCATCCACTCCACAGACAGCAGTTTCTTGGAATTATTTTTTGTGGTGATATGTGGTCTCACTCCATCAGTGCTATCTTCAGTGTCAGGGTGAAGTGATGATCCACATTTCATTGCTGATGACAGTGTGACTGAGGAACTCTTAATACTTAATTGTACTACATAGACAAATTATGTTAACTCAGAACAACATCAGGGAGTAATCTTTGTGATAAGCAGGAACTGCGTTCTCTACTTTTCCTTTAGGCTGACTCACACAGTGCTTCTGATTGGAGCATAAACGCTTACACTTCCAGAAGCTGAATGAAATATGGGAACAGTGATTGGCTCTTAGGCCACACTTACATGTTAACAATGTCTGAATAATAATACATATTCTGGTAATGCATAAGTGTAAAATAGCAACACAGTATTTTCAGACATGTTTCCACCCAGAGAGAAAATTATAAACTACATGTGCAAACACTAACAGTATCCTGTGATCCTTCATACTGGCCATTGCAGCAACAGTCTGGGAATGTGTTTGAATAGTGCATGAAGTTTGCAGCTGGATGCTAAGCATTGGCTGAAGAGCTGCACAATGGCAGGCTATCAACCTCAGCAGCAGACAGCAGTATGGTATGTTTGGAAGGCCTGGTGCAAGAGAACAGGTGGGTGATGGGTGACTGTGCTCCAGGATGCTGCAAGTGCAAACATCTTTACAGCATCCTACATCATCTGCAGTGTGCCAGAATTTCCCACAGTATTAGCAGGATGGGTGCCCAGGCAACTGAGTGCAGACCAGAAGGCATGGCAAATTGAAATCTTTCTCATCCACGTACAACACTTTTTGAAGAAGGGTGTTGTTGGTGGCATTTTTGGATGCAGGGCATTCTCCTCTTTGAGTTTCTTGACCAGGAGGGCAACTGTGAATGCAGACTACTCCTGCAAAAACTTTCACCTGAAGGAAGTCATCTGGAGGGAGTACGGTGGCTTACACAGAGGTAAAGGTACCCTTCTCCTTGACATCACCCAGTCCCATCCAGCCAGTGTCACATTGAAACTTCTGGAGATATTTGGTCCATTCACAATACAGTGTGAATGTTGCACCTTGCAACTTCCAGCTCATTGGACAACTGAAGGAACACTTCAATCAACACTTCCGGATTTAAAGCTGAAGTGAAAATCAGTGTGTGTGTGTGTGTGTGTGTGTGTGTGTGTGTGCGTGCGTGCGTGCGCGTGCGCGTGTGCGTGTGTGTGTGTGTGTTCAAGCACTTGATTCCTGATTTCGTCTGCGTAGAAATGAAGGGTGGTATATTGTGTGTGGATGTATAGTGGTATTATATTGTGATTTCCAACAGAAGACTTGTTTATTAGTAATGAAAATATCTGTCGGTCACACATGACGTTCTGGAGCAGCATATGCTCATGATGGCTGCACTTGAGAATCACTGTTCTAGATAATTAAAAGTGTTGAGTTCTTGCAGTATTTTGTTGTGATATAGTTTTCTCTTTGCTAAGCACCATATTATGAAGATGTAAATGGGAGCAGAGGTAAAGTTCCATGTGTTTTTAACCTCGGAACTAGATGAAGATAGCAGCTAATGTTATGTTTTGGCTGCTTTACCTCTGGGGAAAGTATCCTTCATAGATTCCTTAACTTTGGTTGCTTCTTCATGTGTATCTGCGCAATATTGTAATGTGTGATTCAAAGTGTGCATGTTTAATAGTAACGCTATAATTTATTTTTCCTCTGCACTTATAAATGTGCATGCACTATTTTAATATCAAATTGTATATTACTCTTAAGCCAGGAATGGAATTTTTTCTCTTCATCTCTAGTTCTGAGCCTACTTAGCCTCTGTCTAATGAGCTACAGAGCCCTTTCCATGAGTAAACTGGCTGTAGTGTGACACTAACCACCTCCATCTGGAGCCTTGGTTAAGGACACTGGCATTCAGAGCTTTACTTTTATTTCTCGTATGTCTTCATTACATGGTACTTAAACACAGGGCAAATTCCCTTTACCTTTACCATCAGTACAATATTGTAACTGGTGTATTTCCGTTTCCTGATTATTAATGTGTATATCTGCATCTAAATGTTATTCAGGTGTACCAACTTCTTGCCCTGCCTGAAGACCTACAAAAACTGCCCCCTCAAGTAGTTGATATATTTCTGTGTAATGTGATACCATGCGACTTGGACACAGACTGGAGTGAGACTGTGAATTGTAAGATGAATGATTGGATTGATGATATTAACAGCGGAGAAGTGGATGGAAAATTCTTAGTCGGAAAGGTACATTTATACAGTACAGATCATTTGTGGATGTAAGTTGTAGCTATGCCTAAACTATTTCCATGGAGCAGAGGTGCTCTTGAAATGTTGATAGTCTCTCAGCTGACCAAGAAATTTTCTGCCTTTTATGGAACACAAAGGATCATTACTGTGCTCATAAGAACCTAGCACTGGATCATATCCAGAGCTAGATGAAATCAGCACACAATTTTACATGGTAAATTTAAAAACCTGCCTTATTATTATACATCTCTCTATACATAAGTTTTTTATGCATCTCTTCTTGTCTCTTCCCATCAGATTTTGTCTGCATTTCTCTGCTCCTTTGTACATGCTACATGTCTTGCCCACCTCCATCTTAATATTCACAGAAGAGTACAAAATATGAAACTCATTATGAAATTTTCTTCATCCTCCTGTTAGCAACTCTCTTAAGTACAAGTATTCTTTTGAGCACTGTGGTCTAAAACCTCTCTTTAGGTCAGAGATAGTGTCTCATACCAATGCAAAACAACATATAAAGATATATAGTGTGTTTTATTTTAATTATAAGCTTTTTATTAGGAGAAAGGAAGACAGGAGATTCTGGACTGCATAATAGTAAGTATTCCTTAAATGTAATCTTCGCTTAACATGAATATTACTATTCCGGATGTGATGCCCTGTAGTTTGGTAGATACATACAAACTTTTTAGAGGAACTTGCATGCTAAGCTGCATAGTGTAACATCCCAGAAGAGAGTAATCTTCATAGTCACTGCCATGAGAACCTTAATTCTCATATGCTATTCAATCCCTATCTGATTTTGGTTCTTTACTGATGGTTTGCCTGGCCTTCCATATCTGACCTGGGTTGCGTAGTAACATGCCATGATGAGCCATAATATTTCTCTTTCAGAATGCACTTTGAGCACATAGTTTTCTCCTCTCTTGCACCAAATTGTGTGTGTTCACATTTTCAGTTCTTTTGACATGTGTAGGTCATTTGCTACCCATTTCTTTATTGTGAAACATTGTTAACTGTTTGTATACTGAGAAGAATGAACTGAACTGGCAGGTCAGCCATCAGCAGAGTTGATTTGTATGAAAGTGTTAACTTTTATATGACTGGTGTTCATTTGTAGATGTCCTTCCCAGATTTCTTATCTTTGCACATTTTTGAAAGGTCTATTTCCTGACTTTATTCTGCATTCTTGTGATGAATCTGGGCATAATTGAGAACCTGTAAAAGCTATGAAAGTAAACACCAGAATGTATATTATAATGTGTTGTTTTCAGGTTATGTTGAGTGCAGGAAATACTTTGTGGTTAGAACCACTAGAATATCGCAACTACCTTACCAGCTTGGACACATATGTGGTGGAACTATCTCTGAGCAAGGAATTGGTGAAATGTGGATTTGGTGTTAGCAATCCAGGTCACTTGAAGAAATTGTATGAACTCTGTCATGTAGGAGGACTGGCAGTTCCTGCCTATGAGAAAGGTAAATATTTCAAAGTCTGTCATTTAGATGGACAGGCTGTACCTACCTATAGCAAAGACAAATATTTTACTTCAGCACAGTATATACTACCTTCATTACAGATATGTTGTATGTTCTTAATGACAAGATGGGTAAATACAACTGACTACTGCTCAGCTGGTGTCCTCATTATATAACCCCTTGGTGCCGAGTGTGTAGAGAACACTGTTTCCAACCTTTCCTCTGTTGCATGTGAACTCATTGCTGTGGGAACATGTTTGTTTCACAGTCGCTACCTAGTAATGGGTCTACACCCTGCAATATTGCCACGTGTGAGTGACTGTAGATGGGGTTTGGATCGATAATTGGATTTATTGAACACTCACAGACTGTAACTACAAGTAACTATAGCGCTATCACTAATTCACACACTCTACAGTTCACTACATCACATACTATGTCTTCACCAGTCTTCTGTTAACAGCTTTCAACAGTGGAGATTCCCCTTCCTTTGGGTTCCTGAACTGCCGCTGTGCCGCAGCTACCAGCTTCTAACAGCAGCAGCTCACATGGACTGAACTGCAGGAGTCCTCATTCACTCACCAACCAACTCCACTCCTCTCAACTAACACTGTCCACTAACTCAACCTGCTTATAACATCTCAGCATGGACTGCACAGAAAACACTGTTCTTCTGTTGCTGTGCCTTTGTTGAGTACATGGGTTAAACTTAAATGTCATTTCAACAGTAATACAGTCCTATTAAGAGCTTTCATATTTGGGAAATTGTCTTATTTTTATTTTATGGGCTTCGCTTATGTTTTCTAATTTATTTCCTCTGTCTGCAACCAGAGAATATGCCATGCTACCCACTGAACACCTGTTTAAGGAACATGAAAATGACATTTTTAAGCCTTCCGATCTTTTGATGTACCATTATTGCAAGTATTTCATTTTTCTGTACCACAGTTCCAATGTTAGAAAAAGTACAACATGAGATCAAGAGACTACCATCACCCCAGTGGGCACATCTGGACACTAAGGAGTTTCAAGAAATTGTCTTTGTTTGTGCTGACAATCCACATCAGTTTTTTATTCGCCACTACAAGTTCAATGTTATGTAAGTAGACTTACATCATAATCAAACAAAGTTATCTTTTAGTGTCTGCTCAAAGAAACAGCTATGTTCCAGTCGTTACATTGCTATATACCAGCTTCAGTAGTACATGGCATGATGACTGTACTGTTCTGAGTAATCTGTTACAGTAGGATGAAAACCCTCATTTTCTTTTTCCACCAATATCTAAATTTGTTTATGGTTGCTAAAATCATAATGTGATATAAATATGTGATTTCTAATGTTGATTTTATGGAAAAATTGCAGCATTATATTTCTTACAAAAGTTGCTTACCTTGAAAATATCAACCTCACAATTGCGGAGTTGGAATTTCACATTAATTTGTAATTTGTATTGCCCATTTTGTCTAAAGTAAGTTCCGTTAGTGAAGTTTAGTAAGGATCACGTGCATCGATAGATTTTATTAACTGATTCAAGAATGATGTCGCTGTGTCATGTGGTGATGACAAAGGAAACATGTTTATGTATTGTGACCATCATGTCCATGTGTTTGTCAGTCCCTGGTAATTTTTCAGTTCCATCAACCTTTGTCCTTTTTAAACCTGGTGTGAACATCATGCCACTATTGACCACTCGGTCAACCTTTGTCCTTTTTAATATCTCACCATCAGTATATCAACGTGATGGTAGTGCTGAAATTTTAATAATGTATTAAATGGTTTAGGCAATCTGTTTCAGCCATCATTTCCACAGCTTCTTTCCATCTACCTCCTCAATAATTTTTGTAGGTCAGTGAAGGCAAAGTGTGTTTTTTTATTAATTATCTTATTTCTGCTATTTGTTTTATTGTAAAAACATTGTGGCACACGAGTGCCCTTGTCTAAATCTATCTTGATTTTCTAGTAATAAGGTTTCAGCATTATTTTGAATTCTTTTGTTAATGATGCTTCCATAAACTTTGTATTTGGTATGAAGAAGGGTAATTCTGTGATAATTATCACATGTTTCTTTTTTTAATATAGGCATTATTTTGGCTTGATACCACATTGCTAGAATTTTAGAATATTTCCAACATGGTATATTTAACACATACAGTACTCTAATGTATAAGAAAATTCCTTTGTGGGCTTTGGACCCTCTTTATCGTAAGTTTTCCCAGTGACCTCCTGATCTTGTGTGATGCTGACTATTGCAAAAGTAAAGAGGCTACACCAGTCAGTTTGTCTTTTTATGTTCTTTTGTTTTTTATCCATGGCTCTGTTAAAGGCTGTGACATTCTACCCATTCTGTTTGATGTATTTCTTAAATGTCAGATTTCAGCACTCAGACATTCTATGTCACATACGTAAATTATGTTTACACAATTAATGAGTATGGTCAGTACTGCATGTGTAAATGAACAGCCAATCTATATCCCTGCTAAGAATAGTTCTCACATATTGGGACCAGTGAACGATTAGATAGGACTAAAAGCTTCTGGGGTCTGCAGTGTTAACATGGGAATGTGGAGAAGTGAATATAGGACAGGCCAATCCATTAAAACAGGATGCAAAGAACATGAATGATATCTATGTTTGTATCAGCTTGACAAGTCTGCAGTGGCAGAACACAGCACCGAATCAGACCACTGGATTGAATTCCAAGAGACCAGAGTACTAGACTCTTGACAAACGATCAAAAGCAGCAGCACATAAACATGTATCTTGAGCTATGAGAGAAGGCTAACAAGGAACCAGTGAAAGTTGGATTTATGGTTGCACTGTCAACTCTAACTTTTACTGTGATATTTTAGACGCTTGAAGAAAATGTGCAGTGGAAAAGACCAGAACTTTGGTGCAACCACAACTGGTTCCTTCATTATGACAACACACCCACCCACACATCCCTGAAAACCACAGAGTTTATGATACAAACTCCGTCCTAAGTGCAAACAATATACATTTATATGTCTTTGATCTTGTTCTTTCTACACTACATGTTTCGGCCTCTATCGGCCATCATCAGGTGTATACTCTTAACGTTGCTGCCACACTGAACCCAGTCTAAAACTTAACATTTAAAAACACAATGTCAC
>NW_019724585.1:916764-984325 GCF_002891405.2 Cryptotermes secundus | reverse complement strand
GTTATTGCTCCCCACCCTCCTTACTCGCCAGAGTTACCCCCCCCCTGTAATTTCGCTTTGTTTCGCAAATTTAAAATGAAACTGAAGGGACGATGTTTTGAAACAATGTCTGACATCCAAAGGGAATCTCACAAGCGATACTCGACAGCATTAAGGAAAATGACTTCCACGGTGCTTTTGAAGCATGGGAAAAAATGGTGGGATCACTGTGTACATTCCCAAGGAGACTCGTTTGAAGGAGATGGCAGCCAAAATTGAATAAGTTAAGAAGCCAGCATTTCTTTTTTGACCTGGTCAGGGAACTTTCCAATAGCACCTCATAAATAAAATTACATTGGGATAATACTCGTATTGACAGAAAGGAAGGATTCAACCTCAGTGAGGCATAGGATTCTAAAACCAGATTATTAAAGCACTCCAACACACATAGATCAGGAAGATCTCAAGAAGACACAAAGAAGAATATGCTACAAAGGAAACAAAGTGATTTACAGCAGGAGGACCAGGTTAACCAATATGGTGATAGGTCTTATGATATTGTTACATAAGTAATAAATATTTATGTGGAATAAATAAATAAAATCATTACATTCAGATTCTATAAAGAAATGTGACATCACACTTCTTTTAGTTACAGTCATGGTGCTGCATGGTTAAAAGGCATGATTACTTTATCTAAGCTGTGTATGGTTTCATAATAGTAATGTACAGTTGTTGTAGATTGCTTTACGCATTAAACCATAGGCTTATATGGTTTCCTATCAACAAAGGATAGAAGGATTTAATATTGTGGATAAGATTTATTTTGTTTGGTCTTCAATATTTTCAGTTTTCAGAGGTTGATTGATGAATTGCAGAAATGTGTGAAGACCAAACCAAACAACTTCCATCTGGAGAAAGGCAGTTACTGCCTGGGGAAGTTCCCAGAAGATGGAATGTAAGTTAAACTCCTTTTTTTTACCATTCAAGATCGCTGTAAATATGAGTCACTGTGGAATGTGTTCAACTTTTTATGTGCTGGTTTTGTTCTAAGTTCTTGTTCTGCCATTTACCTTAATTAAAATGCAGTTTTTGAACTTCTAGCATGCTGAATGTTGAAAAATAAATTATGTTCATACAGAGTCCTATTGTCTGAGGTTAATTGGGACTAAAAGATCGCCAGTTAAAGCAAATCCCCTTGAAGCGGGGAATTTCCGCCTGTAAGAAATAATGTAAATGGGGGTTAGTAAGGACCAGAACATCTGAGGGTATCATGAGTAGTCTGTAACCAGAGAAGTTAGCATCATATTTCGCAATACATCTATCCTTGCCTCTAAGACCCAATACATGGATTGCATCATTAGGAAGGACATTGTGATTGAGCTCCGTCCAAACAGTATGGACAGAGAGGTGGGTTTTTGTCTCAGCAAGCCTTGGAAACTTGTCATCTGCTCCCTCAAGAAACCTCCTGAACATGATGCCACATCTACAAGGCTACACAGGTCAATGCATGCCCGGCAGCTTAGCCCCAGGGCTACTGGGTCAGTTCTTACTTGGTAGCCCTGGATCCCCCCCTGACAACGATCTAATACTGGCTCTGACCTGCTCTCTGCTCCTGCTACCTGCTCACCCATCTCCCCAGACCCTTCCCCTCTCCTCTATTGATTTCCCATGTGGCCCACTCTCCCTCCCTCCCTGTTCTTATATAGTTGGGTGTTTTTGACTGGTGACTCAGTCTGCAGCCACCTGCTCACCCTGGTTAAGCTCTCATGGATTCTTCTTCCCTGAAGATGGAGGCGAAATGTCAGTTCACACGAAATCTACATGGCGCCACATCCCAGAAGACAGCAATCTTAACCATAAATGAATTTTTCCATATATCCCATAAACTTTTTCCACAAATTTTATTGAAATTTGAAATGACAGACTGCTACCAAAAGTTATTGGACATTTCCAATTGTCATTCACATTAATCCATAACAAAGCCTAGTTTACTTAAGGTGTCCATAAATGGTTGCATAAGCCACTTACAGTGGGAGATGTAGAAGATGGTCCTAGTCTCGTACTGTCTACAAAATGTTGTCACGATTTAGTGACCAGAAAGGGTGTTTGGATTGATTTATTGAATGCTTATACCTCGTAACTACAGGTGCCTATAACAGTTCCATGGATCTACACACACTACAGACTACTCCAAACATTAAAGCTTCTCTATCTTCACCGTGCATTGCTAGGTAACAACCCGCAGCAGTTTGGTGCTGACATCTTCACTAGGTGGTGGATAACTCACAACTGACTGGCCTCTTCCGTTGATCTTCATTATAGTACCCTGGGTCAGACTGAATAGGGAACAGTGGCTCCAACAGCTCTTTTGTTGTTGCATGTTTGTGCTTTGCCTAGCAATGGATGACATCTCTTGTTAAACTATTCGGTCATGTCACAGTATTATCAGTTGCAG
This sequence comes from Cryptotermes secundus, assembly GCF_002891405.2. Lineage (NCBI taxonomy): Eukaryota > Metazoa > Arthropoda > Insecta > Blattodea > Kalotermitidae > Cryptotermes > Cryptotermes secundus. The sequence continues at coordinate 981,888 of NW_019724585.1, read as the reverse complement.
AACTGAAGCCATCCAATATTCTTGTTGAAGATTTTATTCTATATATCAAATTATGTTTTGTGAGTAATAAGTTCCATGCTTTAGTAATTATCTGTAATGGCTTCTAATGCCCTCGCTGTATACATTTTTGTTGACATAATGGACATTGTCCAATGAAAACACTCCCATTGTGAAACTAGACCATTGTCACACTTCAAGAACCATGTTTATAACTGTGTTAATCATGTGCAGGTGGTACAGAGCACAGGTTGACCAACTGGTGGAAGATGACCATGCATCTTTGTTCTTTGTAGACCATGGTGATAAAGCACGTGTCAGTATAAGTGATATTGCTCCCATCACAGAGATGCTGATTAAAAAACTACCATTCCAAGTGAGTACTGGATTTGTAATTAAATACTGTTTGTCACAAATTCCTCATTTGTGGACATAGGCTTCAGCATGTGAATATTCATATTTTTGTTAACATTTTTATGGTCTTTTTCAAACATGTGAGAAGTTATTTGAAGCAATATTTATTCTTTTCAAATGTCACATTTTATATGAAGTCCAAATATAATTTTGATTGGTTTCATGGTGCCTACGAACTTCTATTCATAATGCTCACGTCTCTGTCTTTGTTTCTTAATTTATTGTTAATGATGCTTTTTGAAGTGTGTATGTTATATATTATTGAAAGGCATGATGTTTGTGATTGAACAGCTGGAGGAAGTGGTCAGGGCTTCTTGAAAGGAATTGTCCCAGAATTTGATTTCAAGACTTCCAAGTTGTACAGCAGAAGTACTAACACACCTCTGCAGTGTTCATTACAGTGCTGTGAAGGATAGGAATAGCTCATAAAAGAGAGCATGTGTGTGTATATAGGAACATGGGAGTGCATGCACAGATCAGTTTGTGCACATTCCCTGGCACAGCTACAGCTGTGTCAGGCTCCATGATCCACAAGGAATCTGTCTTCTGTGAAAAGTTTTCCTTTAAATTTAAATACTTTAAGATATAACATGGCTGTTCAAGAAACTGTATTTCTTGTTATTCTTTTCCAGGCCATAGAATGTTCCTTAGCTGGTATTAAACCACCAGATGGAGGCACGTGGTCTGCAGAAGCAACAGATGTGATGTATGAGTTTTGCGATAACTCTTATGGTCTTTATGTTAAAGTATGTAACATGTATTCATATTGGTATTACATACAGTACAGTCATATAGTTCTACACATTGAAACAATCAGTGGTAAACCTTCTCCAGTTCATGTGCCAAATTAAAAGACAAGCTTCAAAAGTTCATTATGCATGAAGTAAATTTAGAAACCATATTTATTCAACTGAGCCATGTAATAAATCAGGTACTTAAACAGTGACCAGTCATTGGAGAATGTGGGGTTTATTTTTGGGCAGCTTCATGTGAAATTCATGACAGATGAAATGGCACAGTGGTGCAGGGTTTCTCAAGTCTCCTTGGTTTTCTTCTGTTGAGCTACATTACTCTGTACTGATCTGTCATCACTCCCCTAAGGTGTGCGATATCCCTGATCAGGCAGCACATTTTTGTAACCTTAATCTTAGATGGGATCTGAAAAAATGATACCAAAACATGTCTATGATAAACCCTTCATGATCAGATTTCCTGATAGAAGTGAATGGAAAGAGGGGTTTCGACCAGATGGGGGGGAGGGCTAATCTGGTATACAGATGGTTCCAAGACAAATAAAGGCACTGGAGCTGGGGCGTATTATGATGGAACAGGGCAGAAACATAGTTTCTGCCATGGTCAATATACAACAGTATTCCAGACAGAAGTGTATGCCATTAAGGCATGCACAGTTGAGAATTTAGATAGAAACTATAAAAATAGGAATATCTATATTCTATCAGATAGTCAAACTGCAATCAAAGCACTTGGTACACACCAAGTAACTTCAAAATTAGTCTGGGACTGCCACCAATCCCTCACACAATTGGCCAGACATTACAGAGTTCAACTGATATGGGTGCCAGGCCAAGAGAATATTGCTGGGAATGAAACTGTAGATCAGCTGGCAAGAACAGTATCTGAACATCCACTCATAGGACCTGAACCAGCTTGCGGCATCTCAGTTGGAGTTGCCAAGAAAGCGATCAGTGACTGGACAAATAGAAATCACAAAAAACACTGGGGATCCACAACTGGACTCAAACAGGCAAGAGGATTTATATCAGGACCCTCTGTTAAAAGAACAAAGGACCTTTTTAAATTAAACAGAGATCAATTAAGATGGGTGGTAGGATTACTTACAGGACACTGCCACCTAAAAGGGCACCTTTCCAAACTGGGACTGACAGATCACCCAACCTGTGAAAGGTGCATACAGGAAGATGAATCAGCCACACACATCTTATGTGATTGTGAGGCCATAGCTTACATAAGATTTCGTCACCTGGGTCAGTTCTTCATGGAACCAAGTGACTTTTATGACACCCTCATAAACNTGATACCCCCATAAATAAAGTCCTACATTTCATTCAAAGTGTAGGATTAATGAAGGGTTAATCCAAAGGGGAAGCACAATAGATCATTGAAGGTTGTGGTGCAAGGACTGGATTTTATGGCCCACCCCTCATACTCATACTCATACTCAAAGTTAGTCTTGTGGCTATGGCTCTGACTTCGCACCTGGCTGGTTACAGAGTAAGGAAGTTAGTTCTATTCAAATATAAGGTAGTCTTCCATCCCCATTGAATTATTTCTCTTAGGTACAATTCTTCAGTGAAGTGTAACATATTGTCCTTATAGTGGCATATTTTAGACCAGAGAATACTTTTATGTTCAAGCTTGCACCTAGTCACTGCTCTTTGTTTTACTTCTGTCACTGCTCATTGGCCTGTGAAGTACTGTGTTTATGGAACATCACACAATTATTTGTTTCACTATCTTACCACATAACTGTTAATTTAAAATTTGCATCATGAACAGTTTATGATAATTAAGGAGTCTGAATATCAGGTTTTCCTTACTTCCATGAGGTCTCCTGTATTTAGATCAGATATGTTTATTAAACTTTTGCTTACTAGTTACTCTAAACCACAAAGTGTCACTGCACTTCACAAAGTAATCAACATTTAACTGTGGCGTTGAAGTACTGACATGAAATTTTTCTGAAAACTATTAACATCATTCTGGTTGTCATAGCAATCACATGGGGCATATGGATTCACATGTTGTGGATGTTTCATCTCTATGAAATGTACTGGTACCTTAAATGGAGAGCCATGGCGTAGAAACATGGCACTAAATAAACTGTGTGAGAGTAACTGTAGCAGTAACACAATCTAATAATTACTACTTTTGAAATATTTTTTTTTCATATGACAGTATTATCCTCCATGGATATGTGAGTTTTGATATCCTTACCTGAAGCCAGCAAATAAGACATTCTGAGAAAATCAACTTGACGCACCTTATTCATTAGTTACATACTAATCTCTTAGCTTTATTTCAGAATGGTTGTGACAGCTTTCCTGCCTTGAAGGCAATGTCTGTCAGGGTGCTTGTCTGAAAATCTAAGAATGAATTTCTGGCTTCTTATGAATATGAAACTTATCATCAGTCAGCATTTTCTTTGTTGCTTCACTCTACCTACTCACTCCACCAGACTGTTGCAAAAGGTAAAAAGGTAAAATTGTTCCTGTGCTTTACTAATTAAGCACTACACTACGAAGGCATATTCCACCAGACTTTTGTATGTATATTAATTTATCTTAACTTAGTCTTAACAGTGATCATCCATTGTCTAACATGTTTCTAGTTACTGCAATAATAGCGAAGAATGAAAAGACGTTTTTATACAGTGATGCACATTGGTGAGTAGTGGTGGTGGTGGTGGTGTCAGTGGCGACGGCTGCAATGACGACTTTCCAGATATGTGCTATATTTTGTTTGAACCGCTATGAGAAATTATTTTGACAGATCTGTGAGGTTATGAATGCCTCTGTAGATGATGTCACACTTTCGTGATGGTTTAATACTCTTTCCCTGGTAGTAAAATGGCTGGTGCATGAAGCTGACCACTCAACTCCATCTAGTGCTGAAGTCAACAGTGGTGGAGCTATACCCCAGTCCCCCATGTCTTCATGGCATAGTGCTTAATTAATGAAGCACAGGGACAACTTTACTTAATACTAATGGAGGTTATGCTTTGTGTGGTGGCACTGCTGTCAGTATTGTTAATTTGTTGGCATGCCTTACTTTCAAGGAAAAGTAAGAGCAGTGAGGATTTCTGAAATGTTGACAATATAGCCCACATGTGCATGATGCCATGATTCAAGAATAGGCTCAACATCAGTTATAAATGTCTGTGTGTATATTGCATTCTGTTTGATTCCCTAATAAGATCTTATTTATTTTTAATTCCTTTTGATAGGTTTGTGAGCTGATGACAGCTGCAGTGTGCACTGGGGGAAGCAAGTACAAGGTTATGCTTGTAGATAACACAAGCACTAACGTGGATGTATATTTGAACAGTGTTTTACTTGAAAAGAACTTGGCTTTACCAGACAATATAGAACAGATTTTGGAAACGTTGGATCCAGTAGGTCTAGAGGGTGGTGACACAAGTGAGGAAAGTGATGTGGAGCCTGAGGAAACTCGCATTGTTGAACTTTCTGATATTAGTGTTCCTCAGCATTCCCAAGTGAATGCAGCTTCAGCATCAGCAGCAGATTCCATTTCAGATGATGAAGAATATGATATTTTGGTTGATGATCCTCTGGAATTCTTAATGGAGATGATGAGAGTAAGTACATACATAGTTTGGTACTCTATTTTAGAAAGAACATACACTCTTGCATACTTCCTGGTGCTGCAGTTTGTATTCTTGAAGCTCCAATTGTATAGTTAAAAGCAGATGTGTGGGTCTGTCTCACTCAAAAAACACCACTTTAAAAACCATTTCTTTATTATATTTACCCTGTTAAATAATTACATGTGTTGTCAGGGGTGAGGTTAGGCTTTAGAGTATGTGGGTGCAGACAGTATGTGGACAAAGTAAAGGGCATAAAATTCGTTTCCCTCCCATGTTTGTTTTATAATGAATGTTTTGAAACATACTCAGCCTTGAAGAAAACAGTCTTCTGGGATTTGGCACCGTGTATATGTGGTGTTAACCGACGTTTCGGAGGAACGTATCGCCTCCATCTTCAGGGTAGAAGAAAAAATATAAGAAATCTGCAAAGGGATGAGACCGTGAGAACCGGTAAAAGCAGACTGTGTGGAAATATACACAGCTATGTGAGAGCAGAGAGGGTAGGGGGGAAGGGCAAGTATACAAGTGAAAGCAGTAGTGTGGGAGGGGTAGGGGAAGGGAGCTGGGACAAGTGTGTTTTTGTGTAGGGGAGAGAAAGGCAAGGTTAAAAAGGCTGGGCACTAATCCGTAAGCTGAGGGGGTTGGGGGTGGTTGTTATGTTGGTTGGTCATGGCCTGTGTGGCCTTCTGGATCTGGCGTCATATCCCGGTGGGGATTTTCTAAGAGAACAGATGAGAGGTTTCCAAGACTTGCTGAGACAAAAATGAACAGAGACTTGTCTCAGCAAGTCTTGGAAACCTCTCATCTGTTCTCTTAGAAAACCCCCACCGGGATATGACGCCAGATTTTATTTTTTTTTTTTTATTTTATTTGGAGCTAAGCATTAGCATGGCTAAATCTTTAATATCATGTCACAACAACATTAACACCATTCGTGTAGCACACTGAAAATATGTATATATTGTGATTGTAATGTAAGATAAAATATTAACAACATTGTAACCCAATGAAGTTTTTTCACTTGTACACATTTTTGCAAATAGTTTTTTAATAAACTTTTCATCTAATAGCTAATTATATATGATTCTTTTCCTGTTGTTGTATGCTGTGGAAATCATGAAGTGAAATATGGATAATTTGATCGGTGGCCATGTTATAATGGAATGAGTGTGATGGAACCATTGCCAGTTTTGAAGATTGTTATCCATCATGTAGGAAAATATGATATGGTTACATAATATTTATATATTTGTTGTTATTACCAACGTATCACTTTCCCCCAAAAATAAATCTGATATGGACTAGAAAGCTGATGTGTGGAGCATAACAGAAGTTGATGTGTTCCTCAGGGCAACAAGAAGTGTGAACCTTCCCTGCCTGCAGTGCCTGCATTGCCCTCTCCATCTTCATTGCCTTCATCAGATGACCACAACCTTGAAGGGGCTAGTGCTTCCTGCATTTCCCCACAGCATCTTTCATCTAATGATAAGAGTGATATAGATTGTATACCTCCTTTAGTAAGCACAGCAAGAACACCACAGGTGTTGTGGCATCAGGACGAATGTATCATTTACATCAAGATCATGCTCACAGGTGTGCAGAAATACTACATTGGATGGGATGTGATGCATTTACAATTCAGGTATGAACATTTTGGAAAAATGAGATATACATTTGAAACTTAGGTTGAAAAAGTTCAAGGGAACAAAGAGATATGAGGTTTTGGCATAGATGGTAGGATATTATTAGCAGTTTGAAAACCATTCACATTTTAAGAACATAATTTTTACAAAATGAAATAATAACTTGTAATTTATAATACTAAAACATAACCTTGATTTTCTTAAAACTGTATGGTTTGTAAATAGATGGTTTTTTGCTGCTAATTAAAGTAAAGCAGTGGTGCTTTTCACTTATATGTAGCAGTCGCCCACTTCAAATCTTGGCCAGAATTCTACCTTACCAGAAAGGCTTCCTACAGTTTTCCTCATACTTCCCATTAAAATTCTGGAATAGTACTTCTAGATAAGTATCTATCATTCAACATCAACACTATCATTCCTCATAGTATTTGGCTCTAAATGATTGCTGCAGTTGATATGGTAACATGAAATAATCAGCAATCCATCCATTTTATCTGTCCTGTCTTCTAGTTCCCATAGAAAAATCTCAGATCTAGAGGTGAAGTGGACATTGTTAATGTTTGTTTTATACCAGTATCTATGTCATGTGTTGACCATATTCATAATTCTTAACTGTCTAGGCATTTAGTAATATTGGGTATGGGGAACATGAGAAATGTTTCCCGTCACCTCCTTAACCAGTCAAAGTCACCGTCCTCCTCCTGCATAATTCCCCTGATTTATCAGTCAGAAAAGCTTAAATTCCTCATGAGATAGAATTGACCTGGTGCTTTGTAAAAATAATTTATACTAAATAATATTGAATACTGTAATTTCCCTGTGGTTCTTTCTTCCTCCTCTTCCCCTAATAATGTGTTTATAATAGTAGAGGAAAGAAAGTTTTATGTAATTTTATATTAGGCATGTGTGGGAATAGGCTTTCAGTTTGAAATGGAAAAATATAAAGAATTGCAACAACAAGAATTTTTTTATTATAGTTTTGCATTACACAAGCAGTTCAGAGATACTAATCAGATGAATATAATTACATTTCTAATAACAATTTAGTAGTAATGTTACAAATGTTAAATCATTTTAACTATAATTAAATAAGGAATTATTGAACTGAGTCATAGTATAAATTTCCATTTAGTTTTGGTCACTTGGGTTCATGACAGAATGTCATGTGCAGTTTATATCTAAACATTTGACAACCATAGCTCTTCATGCATATGTATATATGAGTAGGAAGGAGAATTGCTATGCATTGCTAATTATATTGTTGGTGTAATAGTATGTGTAGCATTGTATCTATTTAATTGAGGTATTCAGTTTAGATTTTAACTATGGTCAAATTGATGTCTCTGCAATTTTATCTGTGATTGTCTTGTGATTGTTGTTTGACAAGTTTTATATTCAATGCCAGATGCACACTTATGAATACTCTGAAACGCTGATGTATGTATGTAATGTATATCCATTTGATTACCCTGATTATATGAGACACTTGTAGGAATTGTTGCTGTCAGCTTCACAAAATTAATTAATTTTGTCACTTTATTAGTTAACAAGGATTTTATTGTAATAAGGAAGGGAACTAACCTTTATGTTTCGTGACTTGCACTAATGTTTACTTGTACCTTATTTTACAGTACTCAGATGAAGAGCCAAGTCTATGAGGTGATGCTGGAGCTGTATAGTTCAGTTAATGTCTCTAGTATTAGTCATACTGCTAAGGGGTTTTTCGTACATATCAAGATGATGAAAACTGTAACTGGTAAGCTGATTTGAACATTCTTTCACATTGAACATGTGATAGGCTGGTAGTTACAAACCAAAGCTGAAATGGGTGAATTTTAAAATAATTACATAAACATAGTGGTTTTTCTATGACAGCATATTTGGCAATACTCCCGTGCCTAGTTTTAGCCTCAAGGTTGAAGCGTATAATGCACAGGCAGATGTGAGATTTGTGACAAGTTTGCTGGTTTGCATATCAGGTGTTAAAAAGCAATACATAAATCATCTTATAGTGTTTCATAATGTGTGAAAACAAGATATTGATGTTCACCATGAAAGTAAGAGAAGAATAAATTCAGGTTATGCTCTTGTTGCAGTTAGGAAACTGGTTACTTCATTTACTCTCCATTCTGCTAAAGATCAAAATGCATAAATTACTTATATGTGACTTATTTTGTGTAGTTGTGAAATGTGGTCTGTAACTGAGACAATAACATAAATTGCATGTACCTGAAACAAAAATTTGAAGGAGAAATATTAAATTTGGGAGGGATGGAATAAATATGTATTGTGATGATGATGTCATTGTTTGTGAGCAGGGCAAGACAGTCCTTTGGCATTACAGCTTCAAATAGGTCTGTTGCACCAAATCCTAATGATAATGTATTATGTAGACCCCGTTGCTGGGCAACCCATGAGATAAGCAAATATACAAGAGCTGTTGCTGAGTAATGGCTTCGTAAATAAACATGGTCCCACAGAAAGGATTGAAGTGCAACAGTGAGAAGTGGTGTTTTTAAGCAGTCCATGCCGAGATGTTTTAACCAGGACATTTAGTTGAGAGTCAATGGTTGAAGCAATGAATCAGTTGTATATTCACCAGCGGGTAAGGACTTCAGCAGAGGATGCTGTTAGGATCCATTACCAGGAAATGACTAATGAAAAGAAACATAAGTTTCACTGATCTTTAGAGTGTGTAAACCAAGGATGCTGTTATAGTTACTTGTAGTTATAAGTTGCGTGTAAGTGATCAATAAATCCAAACCCCATCTGTAGTCACTCAGACACACGACAGTATATAAGGAGCATTAATGGAATAACAGCCGCCAGTACTTGAACAGAAATTTGCCCCAGTGCTGCATTATTCACCACAAATTCCATATGAAATTCCCCAAGACTGAACCTGGGCTTCCATAGTGAGATGCCCAGAAACTATCCACTTGAACTAATGCATGTCCCGAATATTATGTAGCAAGGGACTTGGTAATTTATACAGCTCCCCTATTGTTGGGTTAGTAAAATCAAGGAGATTATGATGGGCTGGAAATGTGGCTCAGATGTGGAAAGCCTCAATTGCCAGATTTGTATGATTGGTTGGCTAGTTAGCAGATGCTTAAGACTAGAATATGTACTTGTTTCCCTTCACAGATCTGTCATATACAAATTTATACACAAAATTTGAATGATTTTAGGGCAACATTCCCCATAAGCTAAGAGAGGTAAAAGAAATACTAAATGTAGTTGAGTAGACTGATCAAGTGTTGTGTCCAGTATTTTACTGTTTTTCAATAAGGACATTGTCCATAGTGCATTAGATATTGTATGTGAAGCCAATGCAGCTCTTTTGCATGTGGTAAGTTCCAGCAAACTGGTAGCCAGTGGAGTCACATATGCATTGTTCTTTATGTAGTCCCAAAGGAAAAAATCAAGGGGAGTAAGGTCAGGCAAATGAGGTAGCCAAGTGACAGACCCAACCCTACCAGTCCATTTTCAAGGGAAATGACCATCTTAAGTCCTTCACATGTGGAGGCATTCCATGTTCTGAAGCAGCATTTTATTAGGACCATCATCTTGTAAAACAGAATCGTGGTACAGTTTCAGCTTAACTGAGTACACAATGCCAGTTGCAGTAATTTTACATCCTGTTTATTTTTTCAGTCAAATTACAGACAAGTTCAACTCTGAACTTCCTTTTATATGTTTAATTAATGCATGTGAATTCTTATTCCTTCAGCTTCTCAAATTACATTGATTTACATATGGTTTATGGCTACTGCAACGTTCATCAGCAAATGTGATAGTTCACAGGAGTGTAAAAATGGCATATGTCTCAAACTGCAAATAGTCACAGTAACAGTCCGGTGTTAATCCTAAAACATTTCTGCAGAATTCTGTGGACTTTTGGGTGCAACATGTTCAGTTATCACTGACTGGTCATTTCCAAGAACCTTTTCCTTTGCAAATGCATCCAGTCTTCTCAAGCAGTGTATACCCCTTATAAATTTATTTTTGGATTGTGGTTCCTGTCCAAAAATGGCACAAAATCTTTCACCATAACCAGTAATGTAACTTTGTAAGACATAGTACACACTTGATCTGCTCAGCTTGATATGTCATTTTGAAAACTATGTATGTAACACTGTAGGTGTCATGAATTGCAGAGTTTGATAACAGAATCCTTACAATACCTGTGTGTGCATGTTTGGCTGCACATATGTTGGAATTAGTTTTTCAGTTATTTGCACATCTCACATGTACATGCTGTATATTGCAAAGAATCCCAACTTGGTGATTGCAAGAAGTTGCTTGGAGATGTGCAGCAAGCCACTATTCTCAAAGTATCATCTAAATGTTATGAATGTGTAACAGATTTATATTAAAGTAGCAAGTTTTCAGAAACAGTAAAAGAGTACACCAGTATAGGAACTCTGAATGTGGCTAATTGCATACAAGATTTGCTTCCAGTCTGTGCATCTTTCTTCATGTGAGAACTACTTTCACTATTAAATTATCCACAAAAGAACATATTTTTAAAACTCTGCTTACAGTAATAGTGCAATGTAATTATGGCATTAACACTGAACTGAGCAGATTTATGTAGCAGTGCCACTCCAGATTTTTATTTTGCAGGTACCCGGTTCCAATCTGAGACAGGCTACTAGTTATCATATGATTTTCCTCAGTCTGTGTAGTACCATGATAGTACCTTACTGTAGGTCATGACCAATTCCTTCCAGGTGCTTTCATATACACAACTTGTATTTCCTTCTTAGCACTATACAGGGTGTCCAGATGAAAGGTATCCAAAAATAAACAAATTTATATCTCAGAAACTGTCATACATGTTTCCAGTTTATGTCATTGGAAAGGAGAACTCACCTTTGGTGAGCTCATTAACGATGTTAGCACCACAGGAACAGGTTCAATGCATGTGGCTAGCAGAGTTGTGATCTCTTATACATGTCCAGTGTCATTTTAGAACACAATATGGACGTCAACCTCCTACACAGAAAAGCATTCGGTTCTGGGACAGCAAACTGAGGATTACAGGTAAAATCTCTGGGAAAGACACGGACCTCTGAAGAAAATATCAGTCACATTAGAGAGGCATTCCAGCGAAGTCCACGCAAATCAATTCGTGCTGCTAGCTTGAAGTTACAAATTCCACATTCAACAGTGCATAATGTGCTACACAAAAGGCTCCGCCTAAGAGCATACAAGATTCGGATGGTTCATGCACTAAAACCGAGTGACCATGTAGCACACACAAACTTCTCTGTGGACATGCCAGAAAGAACTGGCGTGTCACCCAATTTCCTCCAAGTGTGCTTCTTGGACAAGGTAACATTCCATATCAGTGGAGTTGTAAACAGGTACAATTGCAGGGTTTGGGGCAGTCAAAATCCACATGTCACATGTGAGTTGGAGAGAGGCAGCCCAGAATTAAATGTGTGGGCCGGCTTAATGCACAACAAATTAATTGGACCAGTTTTCTTTTCGGAAAAACCTGTGACCAGACGTTCATACTTGGACATACCAGAGCTGTATGCACTGCACAAGTTACCACCTCAACCTATCCTCCAGTAAGATAAGGTACTGCCACATTTCTAACACCATGTTAGGAATCACCTGGACAGAGAGATGGATTGGCAGAGGTGGACCAATTGCTTGGCCTCCTAGGTTTCCAGATTTAACCCTATTGGATTTTTTCTTATGGGGTTATTGGGGTTATGTGAGGAACATTTTCTACTAAGTTAAGATCAACAACCTTCAACACCTGAAAGCCCACATAAGGGACACTGTGGCTATGGTAACACCAAACACGCTTCAAACAACATGGAACGAGGTCAAATATAATCTGGATATTTGTCGTGCCACCAAAGCAGCCCACATTGAAATTTACTGAAGAAAGTTATATATTTAGAAAAAAAATTGACAGTTCCCCTTTGTAATGGTGTAACCCATAAATGCTTTCTGATATATAATTATTTTATTTTGAATACCTTTCATCCAGATGCTCTGTATAACCTCAGCAGCTGAAACACTGTCATTAAATATCATAAGAATCACTCAGCACTCGACATACAGACAAAAATAACAAGAACAGTCTGTACACAAAACAGTGACTAGTTTTTGTCAGAGTAAGGTTACACATATTATCAGAAGCTTTTCGTCTAGTGTAGTATTCACAATTAAATACCGGAAGCTGAACAAGATCAGGACCTCAGACTAACCTGGTACAACTAGCTTGGAAATTATAGGTAGTCTGATTCATTGTTTAATCAAATTGTGTATTTCTTTCAGTCATCATATTTCTTAATGGTTATATTGAAACTCACACTTAATAGTATGTATATATCTCCTTATAAAAAGTTCAAATGGATATTTGAATTGCACTCCAGGTTTTTCCTGGCCACGCCTTCTGCAGTCACAGTGCAAACGACCATGGTTGAAGTTGGATTTAGAGAAGTACAAAGGTGACTTCGACAGTGATGAGGATAATGCAAAAACACGTTGTGAGAGAGGTAAGAAAAAACAGTAGCACATTCCTAAGGGCATATGATGCAACGTGGGAATTAAGTGTGTGACTATATGATCCTACTGCATCATCCATTAAGCTGTAAATTCTGAGTAAAGATCACAGGCAGAGATGGAAGAATAATAATATATTGTAACGTGTTTCGTTACTGAATACGCCGTAGAGATCGTTAATTGGTTTATTGAACAATCTACACGTAACGGCTACAATTACTTATCACACAGTTGCGGGGTTTCACACTTTATAACCCTAATCGCATTAATCTGTTACCACTGTTGCGGGGTTTCACGATTTATAACCCTATGCGCAAATCAGCTCACTCTGTCTTCAGTAGTCTACACGTTTACAGTAGGGGAGCTATGTATCACACAATCTCACACACATCCAGTTCTTCTTTCCGCGACGGCTGCTATACTCCAACTCGACTCGGCGACTGTTACATTACAACTGACTGGTAGCTGCTGTGCAGTGCCCTTATATAGCCGCAGTGGTGCCTGTTGCGTGCCACGTCACAGTAGGAAGCGGTTCCGCGTCACCGCGCGTTGCATAGCTGCCAGGATGCGGGACTCGGCTATCTTCGACTCTGCTCGGCACATCACCGCGGGGAGAGTGGCGGGGTGATGACTTGCCTATTACGCGAGCGCTACGTTACCGCCACGTGCCGCTGGGGAGGTAGGGGTCAGCATGTCATAATATTTACTGCCATCATTTTTATTTGTATTGTGATCATGAAAAAAATGAGCTTGAACTTGTGAAAAATTACATACTCTCAGCCCCATGATTGTGTAGATATAGTTTTTGCTATGTGGTTTGCCTTTATACATGCATGTATCAATGTGCACATCACTAGCACTTGAAGAGATGGATGGATTTTATTCATATTCGATATTTAAGATTTTTTCCATCCCGGGTCCAGTGCCTGCTGAATCTGAACTTACCAGCTCCAAAAGCAGGGGCCCTTAAAGGAGTCAATAATGCTGAATTATTCTGATTTATTTTCTTATCATGATGATAAACAGTTAAAAAAATAGTACAGTGAAACTGCAGTAAAATGAGTGTGGTTTGTAAGAACTTAATTATTATGACAGAACCATCAGTGTATGAATGTTGGAAAGCCATTGCATAAAACATGGGCTTTTTTCAAGCACTACGGCATAATAGGTGATTCCTAACTAACTGCCACTGTTTTCCTATAACTTCTTGCACCAACCATACTTGCAGTTTTGCTTCTTACGAGTATGCTTATGGCTATCAGCTTGTAACTATTGAGAAATGCTCATCATGTGTTGTCTGCTGCACCATGTGGTATCATGCCCTCTTTGACGCTCAGTTTCCCCTTTCCATGAGCTCCAATTGACTTGTGGTGGACATTGATGTCTGGCACGTGTTTATGGTTTTATGTCCATCAAGCAGCTGTTGTGTTCTTGTTGGCGGCAACTTAAAAATTATTAAAAACCCAAATCATGGGACCAAAATGGAAGATCTTAAACCTTAATTCAAAACATACATCTGTATGAAGTTGGCAGCTCTTCAAAAAGTGAAATAAGGTGTTACAGATAAACTTCTTCAATGTTCTTTATGATATTGAAGAACAAGGAAAATATACAGTATATACTAAAGCTACACAAATTAAAATCATTCCTTTCCTTCATGAATACGTCTTGTGAAATTCGTTTCGCATCTCACACTGTGTGATGAATTTAATGAAATTAGATCTCTTCTTGAACAGGAACTAGAGATGATATGGATCCTATCCACATGTCCCATAGAGAGGATTATTTTTGTTGTGAGTGTGGTAACATAAATTTATCATGACAGAAAAATGAACACTACCATAACACATTTTACATTTAAATATAATGGCCAATTCACAACCATTACTTAAATGCCTAACATCAAAAGTTGTCTGTATTCTAGTAATGGAATTTAGAACCCACGTTTAGTGCATATATGCAAGTATTGGTGCACTTTTCAAACTACTTTGTTATGTTGTCTGTTACTGAAATTTGATAAAAGTCGATGCATTTAATCCTCATAAAGGACAGCTTCTAATTAGCATTTGGTTGTTGGTACAAGAGGTAATGTATATTTAAAAAAATCTTTGCTGTTCAGTTCAGATATTGCTAATGATAAGAATGCTGAGTTTCTCTTTGTTATATTCATTGCTTGGTGATAATCATTTCAAAGAGGAAGAAGAAAAAGTGCCATATACACATTATTTAAACCTTAGTTCCAGATTTTATTGTGTGTAGATATTAAAGGATGGGCTTGTAGTCATGTTATTTAAATCATTTTAAAGTATTATGAGTATCCATTACAATAATCATTTTAAGGAATTTTATAAATTCTCATGTAGTAAGAAATTTGATGGTGGAATTTTTTGTATTTCAACCATTTTCACATAGTACGAATACCTGGAGAGAGAGCTGATGTGCTGCAGAGTTCTTTGCAACAAGCCACAATACTCTCAATTCCTCTGGTAACTTTAGCACTTCTCTCCCTTTTGGCATCATCATCATCTGTGATGCCAAGAGTAGGATTGATGTGCTTAAAAAATTCAGCAAGTTGCCTTGCTGAAAGAGTTACCGCAGGCTTTCACATCACAGGATTCATCATCATCATCATCATCATCATCATCATCAAGTTCTTTCTCCAGCCTCAGATGATCTTTCTTGATGAGTCCCTCCATGTGGGACTGAAACGGTTCTCCACACTGGCCTTGTTTGCATCAGCAGATCCAACTGTTCTGGCCATGTCAGCAATGGCATGCCTTGAATTGTGTCTCCAGCATGCTTTCCAGTTTCTCCATAATCTGCATTCTGATTTGTGTGATCTTAATACTTGTCATTCTCATTATACTTATTACAGCCTTCCTTAATTTTCTCAGCTTGTTTGCTTATGGATCTTAAAGTTCATTCAAGGATTCCCATGGCATTGGTTATGTCAATCTTGCATTCTTCATGTTCATAACTGTTAATCACGTTTTCTTAAGGGTATCAGATTTCCTTCGTTTCTTGCCATTGGTAGTATTTCACTCACTGTTTCTACACTTGCGCATATTGATGCGTTTTAACATTTAAGTTTATGGGTTAAGAAGTTAAGAAGACACAATGTTATTTGAGGTGATATGCTACTTACAACTGCAGAGAGATTGAGATGACTGACCATGCCTAAGCGAGTATGCACATGCATGTTAAGTTTTTGTGCATGCACATAACAGTATTGTTACATAATGGCTGAAAACTGGAATAGTCGAAAAAAAAGTGATAGCCAATGCTACACAGCAGCGCGGTAAACACAGTGATGAATACTCATGCAACAATGGAGGAATCTTTGGAAGTGGTATTTTCTATGCCATCCACGCCCAGAGCACAGAACTAGAGGAACCTTCATCATTAGAAGCCACTACCAAGCAATGCGTAATGAAGACATAACATATTGAGAAGTGATTTGTAGTGTGTTTAGATTGCTGAGTGTGTTATAATTATTTTTAATTACAAATCACAAGCATTCAGTAAATCCAATTATAAATTCAAACCCTGTGTCTAGTCACAAATACATAACAATATTTATTGTAGTTCTGAAATCGCCTAACGTGAGATTGTGTGTAACGAGGGATACCTATAAGTTAGGATAGATCTTAATGAAATAGGACAAGACTGGTGCAGAATAGGGTTCAGTGGTGGGTTCCTGTGAACAGTTTAATGAATGGAATGAATGAAATGCATGACCACCTACATAGTTAACTTACCAAGAAGAACTGCACTCCATAGAGAAATTCTGATGAACACATTTATGATGTAATAATTTTTAAATTTCATTCCCCTGTATTGCCACATTTTTTCAACCCTTGTATATACAGTAAAACTTGGTTATAGCAACATCGGTTTCTGCGACACCTTGTCTATTGCGTCAAATATTCAATGGTACGAACTAATTCCTCATAAAGCAACTGTTTTTATACCTTGCTTAGTACAACATGCACAAATGCATCAACCTCGTATGTAACGTCATTTTCATTCCTGAATTTCTCTGATATCGTGGGAAAGTTCGATGTGTCTGCCCACCCTCACTTTCTCTACTTGCTGACGTGACTGTCCTGGAAGAATACGACCGCGGGCTGCAAGAGGAGCGTGGGTTTTATGCGAAAACAAGGGTGTGGGGTGGGACTGCGTGAATAGTGCAAGAGGACGCGGCAGGTTGTTAACTGCATTCCTTTCCTAGAATCTCGTCTAACAGGACCTCACATTGTCTACTTACCCTATAGTGTTCCTGCCTAAACCCAGAGAAGTGCAGTAGCGAAAACATGGCAATGAAAAGGAAAGTTTTAAGCATTGAAGAGAAAGTTAAAGTGATTCGTGAAATATTGTGTGTATTGTCAGTGAAAAGCGCTGTAATATGTCTTTGATATTACACATTTGGGCAATTCCACGTTAATGTTATGTTAGTCTGTACTTAACTACGTATTTCACTAAAAAATGCAACATTTTAACTCGGTTTTTGGTAGTTTTACGTGACTAACATAAGGCTACTGTGGAAGTGCCCATTTCATTTATAACGACACTATTTTTAGGTCCCTTTGATGACGTTATAACCAAGTTCTACTGTATTATAAATTAGATTGTGGAAGGACACTTACTGACAGAAGGAATGTAAGATTACTTTATATTTAAAAAGAAATATGTGGACTCTGGAAAGGAAAGTAAGTTAAATAAGTGTCATCACAGTAACCTCACTGCCCTTCGTCTCTTTGGTGTGGATGATGTTAACGCAAGGAAAATACAGTTAAATATTTTCTGTTGTTTATTGTGATGTGTTCCAGGAAGGCAGACTTTTTTAAGTGTCTGTCACATGTTGTAACATTAGTTACAAGTATTTTATGTATAAAATTGCTTGTCATTAAAGCTTACTCTCTGTTACAGCCCTAAAAGAATTGTCCTTGTCAAATAAGGAGTCCCAGGTTCCTGCTCCAAATTTGAAAGATGAAGCAGTCATATCTAGTGTTCCTATCAGTAGCTCTGATGATGATGAGGAAGAGGAGGAGGAAGATGGGATGAATCTACAGGATGAGTCATATGACCCCTTTGATCCTCTGAGCTAAAGGCTGTTTAATCTGGACCATATTACATTCCTTTATTATGACATCTGTTTATGGTGCCACACGCTCACAATTTGTATATCAGAACTTCTTTATGTCTTAATCCTGTATGTATACTGTCAAATAAGTTGTGTTTTTATTAAAAATGATAAAAATATTTGTATGTGTTTTATATTAGCCATATGCAAGAATGACTTTCAGTTCAAAACTAGAATTGGGAAGATTTTTGATAACTGAGATGAGAAGTTTCTCCACTATATTCCAGAGCCATTCCTGTTTGGCCATGGATGGAAAAATGGAGGGAGAAAGAGAGATTTTGATGACAAGTTGATGCATGCTAGCACTGCCAGCCATTTCCATTGTGATGGACTGGTTAGTTTACATGCTACTGCACACAACCAAAGTAGTTACCTGAACATTTTTTGAAGTTCTAAAATATAAATGTTTGAATCACGATTGAGATACTTTTTCTCACTCTCAATTAGAAAATTGATGATGTCCACACGCCTGTTTTATTATCACTTGCAGTATCACAATTACTGCTTCCACTGTATCTCGGCCAAAACTAGAATGCTTTTGGCAGCAGCCTTCTGAAGACTGTATTCTTGCTGTCTTCTTCTATATCGTATGGCGTCTAGGTTCCAACTAACTTGGCAAATGCGTTCAACCCTTTTTATAACCTCGGCCGCTGCTATGCAATGAACCCTCGTTATAACCATGGAGACTTGTCTCCGGGAAGATTTGGCGTTCTCTACACAACGGCTCACTGTTAGAATTACAATACCGCTATTGTTACTTCCTATACAACGGTCTGTTCTAGCGTTTCCATGGAAGTAACCCTTCTGGATTCCAAACATGTGACAATATATATATATCCTGTTTTCCACATTAACTGAACCAATCCTGTGCTCACACCAACAGTTCAAGTCATTACAGTTATATGACATAAACTCCGTCCTAAGTGCAACAATTTATTGTAGTTCTTTCGTCTTCGAGTAGCTACAAAATTAAAAATAATAATGTTGACATCTAATTGCTAGACAATTATGTTCAAGAATCTTCAAAGGGGGAAAATGAAGTTTTGCCTTTGCAGCTGCAGAAAATGCATGAAGGAAAGAGTTTTCCTGGCATAGTAACCTTAAATCCTACAAAGGAAAAATGTGATTGCAGCAGAAGTTGTAAAATTTAAGGTGTGAGGTAGAATGCCCAAGTATGAATATCTGTGCATGATGAAAGTAAAAAAGTTAATCAATTCATTTGTTTTGTTATATATATATATCAGTAATTACTTATGCACTCATCACTATTTAACAGAATACAAAATGTAAACATATAAAGTTGGCATTTCATTATGTGATTCACTGTTAAAACAAAAACAGTATTGTTCCTGTGGAATGACATATGATAAAGTTTATTTACTATTCAGATGTGGTTATAGTGGGCTCATGTTCAACATCTTTACTGATAGAAGGAATGTTTTTACCAACTCTTGAAGCATTTCATCTTTTGCGGCAGGATTATCACTTAAGTCCACTGAGGACAAATGTGTGCAGAGTTGCAGGAACTTAACTTCTTCTGCACTACTGATGATGTTGCTTCGCAGCGACAGGATATGCAATGACATGAGCGTGGGCATCCCACGCAGACTTTCAATGTTATTGTTTTCCAGCTTCAGGACCTATCACCAACAGGTAGCACTAATTAATACCAAAATCATAGGGTTGTTCTAAATTGTCAATAAGATCAGAAAGTAATCTTTAGATTAAAAGTGTAATCACCATTACCATAATAAAGCTCTATTAATATCTGTTCACAGTGCACAGCTGTTCTTAATAAGTTAAAAGAAATCATCTTCCAAAAAGAAACAATTACTATTCAAGTTAGCACATCAATAATACATCTATCTTGTATCTGAGAGGTCCTTAGCTTGAATCTTGGCTGAAATATCTGCTATTCTGTTGTGTTTCTCAGTCTTTCCTGGTGAATACTGGGATAGAAACTTTAAATCGGTCATAAGTACATCATCCCTATAGTTTCCATTCCACTGTACACAATCATCCTATCAACTCTCTTGAAACAAAATCCTGTGCAATTAATACACTGTTATTAAATAAATTAAGAATCAAATATATTAGCTCAGTCAGTAAGGGGACTGCCATGGCTCAATTCATAGCAAGGTCAGGAATTATTATTCCCTTTGCCACCATATCGATTGTTGCTCCTGTGGTCACCCAGCCTCGTACAAGCAAAGAGTGGAGAGGTTTTTCCTTGAGGATAAAGCAGTCACAGCACAGAGCTAACCACTCACCACCAACTACTTCTAAGATTAAGAATGCACAAAACTCTGGATAACAAACTTCCACAAACCTGGCAACACTGAAGAGGGTGAAGCTGAGGTAGTGAGCGGCAGCTCAGATTGTTGTTGCTAAGGTCCACTGTGTGCACATAACTCAGATAATGGCAGTGGTACATGGATGTCAGGTTCAGGCATGACAAGTCAATATTCTGCTTTGACTCACTGTACTTATCAATGGCATATTCCATCTTATATCGGCTCCCTGGAAGCACAGAAACAAAAAGCGAAAACGTCCAAGTATATAACCAATCAGATATGTATGTGTAATTCATAGAAAAATCCGAACTTTTGGTACATGGAGTTGACATATAGATTTGATTCTGTCATACAGTTCCATATGCAGTGTGTATTTATAAAAAAGAGACACTTGAACGCGTGCCTTTAAGATGTAACTTGACTAATCTTTTAAGAAAACATTTGAGTATGAGGTTGGATTTAAATACTGTCAATGGAACAAATCTCACATAGAATTTAACAATCTGAGGACTCCTAGCTGTTTTCCAGTCTACCTCTAGTGCTCACACATACTTTAAAGCAAATCAACGTCTCCCTACAAAACAATGACTCAAACTGGAGTGTAAAAACATACCAAGCAGATTTACATTATTTACAAATTCACCAGCTAATTGATACTGTTACTAAAATACAACCTGTCTTTCTTCATAGCACCTGATCTGTAAATATACAATTTTCTGCTCAAGTGATTTTCAGTGTTTCAGAAGGTGTACAGGATGATATTAACTTTGCTTAGTGGGGGCTGGAGTCCAACTAGGTCCATTCGGCACAGTGGCCACTGATTGGCCCATTGTAGCCTGCCCCGGGTGATTAAGATGATGGAGAATTTGGTGGAATGAAGATTGGCAGGGAAAACCTACGCCAGCACCACTCTGTCCATCACAAATCCCACTTGACGAGACCTGGGATGAAACCCGGGCCGCCGCAGCGGGAAGCCAGCTACTAACCGCTTGAGCAATGGCGCGGCCTTATACAGGATGATATTAGCCATCAAACTCAATAATAAACATTTCTAGAATGTATTCTTCTCTTAATTTTATCATGTGTCTCATTTCTGAATTTTAAATAATTTACAAAAGTAGGAAAGACAAAAATATTCCAAATTTTAGTTTAAAATCTTACACAGTACCTCTTTTATGAATGAAACTGTATTTTCACAAATGGGCAATGTTTCTGACTTTGTATTGGGCATTACCTTGCATTTATTGCCGTGTGACACTATTATGCAAGACATTTTATAATAGTTTAATTTTAATTATACAATATCCTCACATTATTCAAGGAACGTGTTCTTGAAAGTGTGTCCATATGATAAAATTCTGCAATGTGAACCCTGTTTTTCCACCGATTCCCATATTATACAATGAGATGCATTCCTAGGGAAACATTTTTTTTGTACGTGGTTGCAACAAAACTTTTTTTTTTCATTATAAATAAGAGTGGGTACACAAAAATAAATTTACAGAAACTTAAAAAATTTAAAACTTGGCTCACCATAAATTTTGAGAGGTAGTAATCACGCAGACAGCCATCCCACTGTCATGCCAATAACTACTGACTAGCCTAGCATGTGCATAGGTTAGTCAGTTGTCAATTATCTCCAGCTGTCACAGACACATATACATAAAGAGATTTGATTTCTTAATAATCATATCTTAAAAAAGAATTAATTTGGACTAAATTTGTTGGTATTTTCCACTTTATGTGTAAAAAAATATTATTTATCCATAAGGGTGAGTAAGTTCCATATCATGAATTGTATGGTCAGGTTCCATGATTCCTGCAATCCAAAAATCCGTAATGCAAGTGCACACTATACTTGATTTTCAAAGTCTGCTGTCATTGGCAATATTTGATATTAAAAATATACCCCAAATAAAACATGATCTGAAGATGTAAATTACACTGAAATATCTAAACAGTGTTCAGTATTTGCCTTCTGCAATCACACAGATCTAACTTTGGAATCCAGATCAATGGAATATTCTTAAATGGTTGAATAACTACTGACCTTCCATAATTATGTTAGATAAGTTTTGGCATAATTAACAGGTGTTTAATTTTGTATATTTTTAAACATTACTCTGAGAGTTAAACTGTACAAATGGAACATAGAGGACATTAGAACCGCACACAATGTTATTCAGAAAACTTCATGACAAGAAACAGACAGAAATAGGTTATGAAGGTTGGAATGACTTCAACTGGGTCAAGAAAGGGTCCAGTGGCAAACTCTTGCAACACAGTAATAAACTTTCATGTTTCATAAAAGACAGAACATTTCTTGACCAGCTGACTATCAGCTTCTCGAGAGGAGCTCTGCTCCACAGTTTCTTAGTTATCAATGGTGTACATGCACTAACACAGGTCCCTGAAGTAGCCACTACGATGAGGATCCACACGAATAAGTTGGCTCAGTTTAGAAAATGTGTCATCCTGGTACTTTTGCCTGTCAATAGCTTGCATTAGCAGCACAGATGTCAGCAGCGTCCCTGCAACAAAATGCCAACTTCATAACTGATTACTGCGGATAACTGTTCCCTCTTGCTCTCACAAAACAAGTTAAAGCTAGTTTCCACTTCTTTTCTAAACATACTTCAAGGATTCATTTTATTGGTAGTTCTGAACACAGTGCAAGCTCAATAATCCAAACTAATTAAAGCATTAGGGTATTTGATCATCAAATCATTTGGATTACTGGAATTAAAATAAAAAATGTGAATCTTTTAGTTTAGATCTTAGAAAAACAGGGTCTGAAGATGCGGACTGATCCATCTGACACCAGTGCGATCCAACAGCAGGATTTGGAAAAAAAGATGATGAATCACTGGGTTCTACAAAAGCATCTACCATATTCACAGTAGTATCTTTAGGAAACATACAGAGGTGGGGCCCATGCCAAGAGGCTATACTTTGTCCCTCTGAGAGGGCACCAGAGCTGCCTCATGTTCACCGGACCTAGAATCACCTCTTGCACTCACATTTGCTGTCTGGTTCCAAGTCAAGAAGTTTCATGCAGGAGTCAAGTTCATCCTGTAGAACTGAAGTGATGCCCTCACTGAACCCAGCACTGAACTGTGGCTTGACGCTGGCTTGAAGATCTTCTGATTTAAATGACAAATAATGTACAAGAGCAGTTCCCCTGTATAAGGACACGACTACAGTTGATTTGTCTCCTAGAAACAGCTCCTTTGGTAGAGAGGAAATCTGCCATTTGTTAAGGTAGTATCAAATCAAAGACCATGTAAACTGCACCCATGGCCAATAAAGAAATAAACTTCACATAACTGGATATGTATTGGTAACAGTTTTTCTCCTTTTACTTCTCATGAGAACCTGTCTACTTTTAGTTACCAAGTACTTAATACATTATTTTGTTGGGTTCCCCTGTCACACTGATGTCTAAAGAAATAAAATCCCAACCTAGAAGAAAGCAACTAAATAATACAGTTTCCAAATATACTTCAGATACAGTATCTTCATGCAGGTTTCTGTTTTCTAAAAGTTTTATGAATTGGTGGATATTTATGAATGATGGGAAGGATTTGGAAGTGGTCATAGCTATTTTCAGATTCCACCATTTTATCTGGAGCAACTAAGGGAAGTCATTAAAAACATTTGGACTAGAATACAACCAGCGCCTCCTAAATATGTGCAGGAGTATTGGTCATTCAGCTATAACACATTCAGTATCTTATACCTGTGTATCAGCTATTGCCTTTCAGCATCAACTAATGCTGTTTTCATATACTCTGCTATTTAATTTTTCACTGTTTATACATAGCTGCAAGCAGAAGCTAAAATCTACAAACATTAAACTTTATCATGTCACCTTTTTACGCTTTTTCCAGTGTACAGTCTTACTTCTGTGTGTAACTCCTTCTGAGCTGTTAACCCTTTACCTTCTAATGTTGACACCAAAGCTGCACACAACATCCACAGTTCTCCATTGCAACTGAAGGACCACCGATGACATTTTTAAGATCAGTGATAGGAGCCGTATTATCAGATTGAAACAGACATGGAAGTATAAGAAAAGGGCTACATTCAAATGATGACAATGATTGCTGTTATGATGGACAAAATTAGCAAAACCATGTCCAAAGCAAACTCTAACCACAGACAGCAAGGAAGGACACATAGGATATTTCTGCAAAACATAAAGATTTAAATTATGAACTTAATAATTAAGGTAAGGAAGTATTGCAGATAATCCATTCATACTATTTGCTGCTATAGCATAGCATATTTCCACATAGCAATTTAACCTGGTCACTATCATAAGAATACTAGGATTCATAAATCTAAAAGTAACAGTAGGACAAGCAACTACAAAATTACACATATAACACAAAATGGTGATGCATGACTGCACTCTTCTTCTTGTTTCAACATTTTAAATTTTATGTGACATGTCTAACTAAACCTAAGACAGGCTCATTAGAATGCCAGGTATTCCCACTGAACTGGTAAAAGGATACCCAGACGTGGGAGTACTGCTGACCATTGGTGCTCTTCCAAGTAGTACGAAAATTCTGCCCTTCCACTGTTATTTCCAAATGCATCTCAGAGTTATTACCAGTAAAGGTGATGCTATGATTCAGTGAGGCACAGACTAGGTCACGGAAAATGTGAACCTGGGATAGCATGAGTGGCTGCAAGGTGCGTCCAAGCAACCATCGCTGGTAGAACCATGGACTCTGATCATTTGGGTCAGTAAAGGCAGCATTCTGAACAAGCTCCAATTCTGTAGTGTGAAACAAGAGAAGAGATAGGTATGAGGCACATTTCCATTGCGGGAGTTTACCTGAATATCTGATGAAAGTTGTTCCACAAAGTAGAGAGAATAATAATAATAGGCATGCAAATGGAAAACAAGATTAAAAAAGACATACATATTCCACATATTCATCATCATAACAATGGCAATAATTACTTTATGTATTCAAAGTTTCATATGGTTGCAAAACTTGGTTTCTTGCCCTTAGATTATGTGTAGTGTGTTATGTTCCCACACATGATACTATACATAATCTGTTCAAAAAGTTTCAAAACTTTTCAAATAGCTCACCAACTCAACATCTTAGCAATGTTGGATAAGTTGTGCTGCTTAGTGGTGTGCTTCCTAATGATCATTCTTTTTGCCGCGTCATCCCCATAGAGCTATTTGTTCACGTGCATGTAGAGTGTGTCTTGCGATATTTGAGATGGCTGATATTCATAAGCAGCATATTAATATTAAATTTTGCTTCAAACTTGGGTAAACATTTACAGAGACTCATGAAATAATGAAAACTCTTATGGTGATCAGTGCATGAGATGTACACATTGTTATGAATGGTTTAAGTGATTTAAGGATGGTTGGCAGTCAACACATGATGAGCCGCATTTGGGATGGCCCTCAACGTCATGTGACAATGCTCACATTGCACAAGTTTGTGAAATCGTGCGTTCCAATCGTCGTTCAACAGTACGGGAAATAGTAGAAGAGTGCAAGATATCGATATGATCAAATCAAGAAATTCTTACAAAAAATTAGAAATGCATCTGGTAATTTCAAAGTTCATCCCACAACATCTGACAGCATCAGAGACAGTTGCATTGTCATCTGTCAGGAACTTCTGGATTGCGTTCGCGAGCATGAAACCTTTCTGAAAGGAATTATAACCAGCAATGAAACATGGGTTTATGGATACCATGTGGAAATGCAATTGCAGTCTTCACAATGGGTTGCAAAAAAATTCGCAGAGACCAAAACAGGCACAGCAGGTCGGGTTGAACGCGGAAGTCATGTTGACGGTTTTTTCTTGACATTGAGAGTATTGTGCATCATGAATTCTTATGTCAGGGGCAAACAGTGAATCACTGGTACTATCTTGAAGTGCTGAAAAGTCTAAGAGAAAATGTCAGGAGAAAAGACTTCAGTTGTGGAAAAACAACTTCTGGTTCCTCCATCATGACACTGTGCCAGCTCATGCATTGCTACTGATTCATGACTTTTTGGCCAATATGAACACAACTGTGCTTCCTAAGCCACCCTACTCATCTGACTGGCGCCAGCAGACTCTTTCTTAATCCCCAAACTGAAATCCACTTTGAAAGGATGATTTTGGATGATTCAAGAGATTATGGAAAATTCACAGAGCTATGTGCGATCCTGAAGAAGACATACCAGGACTGTTTCCAGAAGTCGCAATGGCACTGGGAGCAGTGCATCAATGTAGGAGGGGAGTACTTTGAAGGTGATGAGGCTCACTCAGTTGCAGGCATGCCCAAAAAATTTAAAACACAGTTCAGAAACTTTTTGAACAGGCCATGTACACTTCCTTATATGAACAAACATGTAGATCAGTGCCAAAGCACATGCCATATCTGTGCTTCCAGGAAATGCAAACTGAAAGTTCAGGTAGGTGACCAAGCTTGTGTCTGCTGCTAGCCACTATCTCGATATCCTTTGTCGTCAATGACAATGTGTGAAATACTAATATCACTGCATGGAGATTTGAAAAATGCATACAAAATTTTAGTTGGAAAACTCAGAAAGCAGAGAGATCTCCTGGAAGACCAAGGAATAAATATAAGGGTATTACCACGATGCTTCTAATAGGAATGTTAAGGTGTCAATTTCATTCATATGGCTCAGAACAGAGCCCAATGGTGAGCTATTGTGAAAGTAATCAATATTTCTTTAAAAATGAAAAAATGTCTTGGCCAATTCCATGACCATCAACTTCTCATGGACTATATTTAAATATTCACCTTCCTTGTGTTTCTTTTCTTCAATGGGTAATTTCCCCATAGGGTCTGGATATATACATGGCAAAAGTCGGCTGCGATAGTGCCATGATGAATAATTTGAAAAGTTGCTCAATATCTTCTGGCTAGAGAATTCAAACTCATCTGCAGCAGGAACTTGTGATCTTTCCACCACAAAACGACGATAATCCCAACAAAGAACTGGAAGATGAATACATTAACTTACTTGGATATCAATCTGTTTCTTGACACGAGCAGACTCTTCCAAGTAATTCTATGTAGCAGTCAAAATTTGTAATGATGTAGCATAATATATAGCAAATTGATCTCATAATGAGCCTCTAGAAAGATTTGTTTATCATATCATGATAGACAATTCAAGTTATATCATTAGTAATTCAAGTTTTGCTGGTCTCTTCACTTAGCTGGAAGCAATTTAAGGAAAGCAGATGATCCTATCTCAACTTCTTTTAGTATTATTGGAGTCTTCCTTCCAAAAATACAGTTTGTAGTGTGATATAAACTTACAGTTTCTCTCATCCAGTTCCAAGAACTTGCTACATAATGCCAATTCCTGCTCCCAAATGGGTACTGGCATATTATCTAGCACCCATCTTCTGTGGTGCCAACCACCATATGACTTAGGATTGGCACGAAAGCATTGTTCAATCAAACGTAGCTCACCCTGCATTTTGTCCTGTATCTCTCCTTCAGTTCTTTGAAAACAGAGAAATATTCATGTAATTACAAATATAGGTACTTGGCCAATTTAAATTTGTTCATAAAATTATAGTAAAAGAGGCAGGCAAGTTTGTTTATTTGGGAAGTAAAATAATTTCAGAAAGAAAAACAAAGATATTAAAAGAACACAAAATACTTTTAAATTTTACCAAATTATAAAAGAAATATTATGGTACATATATCCCATAACAATGCCAAACACAGACGCTTATACAGATACAAAACCAAGGTCCAAGCATTGGATGTGAAATTTCTTAATATTTATGAAAAGAAACTTTTAGGCAGCATCTACACGAGCGCACAAAATGCGTCCGTTGTAGAAATACACAAGAGAGGCGAATGCTACTCTTTTTTCTGGCTCCATTGCAGACAAAAGCTACGCACCACATTCTGCAACTGTGTGGTGTCCTCAGCAATGTCCGTCATAAAGTACGTTCATTACAATGGACGCATTTTGTGCGCTCGTGTAGACGCTGCCTTAATTGATAAAATGTATTTTTTTTTGCAGTTTGATAACCATGTATGTATTTAAAAAACCACATAAGGTTGATAATCAGATCATTTTATTAATCTTATTAGCTTTATTCCCAGTTGCTGTGGAGATGATCCCCGTGCCTTAAATGTATATACACAACAAATGGTAAAGGTAAAGTTGTCCCTGTGCTCAACTACTTAAGCACTACACCATGAAGGTGTATGGGGGAGTGGATGTACACACACACACAGATCCACATTTTCACTTCAGCACTGGTCAGCTTCACGCCCCGGCCGCTTTAACTCCGGAGAAAGAGCCCCCGGTATCCATTGGATAAGAGGTTGGGTGGGTCACAGAGCTGGTCTTGATGATGTGGAGAAGAGAAAAATCTTGACCTTACAAGGACTCGAACTCTGAGTCCTTGGTCATCCAGCCTGTAGCCAGTTGCTATGCCGACTATGCTATCCCGGCTCATAGACACAACAAAAAATTCATCTAATGAAAAATTCACTGCTACAACTTTCAGAATAGCATTGTGTGTCAAAAGAATCACTGACTGCTACTTCAAAGTCTTAAGAAAATTAGTTTACTGCCCTTCAAGATACATAATTTATTCATATTAACTAATTAATTGGCACAAACTTTCTAATTAAAAATGTTATCAGCCCTAATTAACAATAATTATAGTGATCCTTCTTTATACCGCTGATCTACATCCCTGAAATGGAGTAGGACCTCCCGCCTGATGTTCCATAGTGTAGTAATATCAGGATTGGCTGTCAGGAGTTGTGCAGTAATTGCTAGGGCTTCCTCATCATATTCTCCTGCTTGATGCTGAAACAAGTAACACAGACGATAAACCAAATTATAGCACGTTAATATTAATCTTATAAGTCATCATTCATAGTTGCTGCCATTATGAAGTACCTTTGTGAAAGCTCTATCAATACCTAATCGGTATAATTTCGTCTTCTTCTCTCTTTCCTTTCTCTTTGATTCTTGATCTTCTGCACTCCCCTTCGTCTTCACCCTACCATGCTGTAAAAAGTATGAGGAAATAATATACGCCCATATTAACAAAATGTATAGCGCAGTCCGAAAATTCAGTCCAACAAGTCCTACAGTGCAGGAGGAACACCATTTTATTGAATACTGATTTTACTATTTTGGATTTCTGTTTTGGTCTATTATATGACTTGCTTAAATACACAATTTTTCTTATCCTAACCTTCGATTCAACATTAAATAATGCATAAATGAAATTGTTGGAACGATTTTGCAACATTCATTACACTCATATTCAGGTACACATGTATACATGTCGAGGCCTCTCAGTGTTCTGTTAAGGTCTGGCTTCTATTTGCTTCTGAAAAGTAATTTTACACACACATCGCAGGACTTGATGGCTAGTCTTACAACTCAGGCATCGTAATTATCATAGCGATTACAACCCAAATTTTAATTTCTTAACTCTTTATGGCAGTACAAATCCCTCAACTGCCTGCTTCATGTTTCCCTATATATATTAAATTAAATGACAGGGCACAGGACTATCTTATACATGTTTCAGACAATCTTACAATAAAAATTATATTCAAAACACCGTTATAACAACATTTACACCCACCATTTTGAATGTCCTCACTGGTGTAACCCGTGCCCATGTGAGGACCGTGAGGACTGTCAAGCCGGCAAGCCTTTGACCACCCGTGACTGTATTGCTATTCTTCAGTTCACCCGTCTGTATGGTCTGTATGGTAGGTATGGTATGACATTCGTAGATATCTTTTAGATAATCCTTGCATGTAATGACGGAGCCTTAAATAAAGTGTTAAACGTGAACCGAGGATCATTGATTGCCTATTGTNTATTGCTATTCTTCACTTCACCCGTCTGTATGGTAGGTACGGTATGACCGTCTGGAGGGTCTGGAGGTCTGTTGCAGATTGATGTTAAGCGTTAGAAGACTCTGAAGATGACAAGATCGGTGAAGATGGTGAATATCGTGAATATGCTCTAGACAGGCCTTCAATCAGGTGTGTCACGGCTGCAAACAGTATCCGGAAACCCCTGGACGTTTTTAATAAATATACTACTGAGTTACATCATTATCGTGTTTTATGTATTATTTTGTTGCCCAGTATTAAATTTTGGTCTAGTTCTAGTTTTAGTTCTAGCATTAGTCTATCTATTATGTACAATTTTATTGCTCGCCTGTTACAGGCCACTGGCTGTTGGCAAATATCCAAATAAAGGAATTTTTTATTTTTACTATTAATATTATTATTTGGGATTTTACAATTACATCCTTCGCAGTTTCTTGGTAAAATCAGTACTGGCGGCAAATCTCCACAGGATGAATTCCATAATTTTCATCCTCGTGATTCGTTTGTGTAGAAGGTATGATCCTTAGCTAATCTGTCGTAGGAGCAATGGAATCTGTATCTGATTTTTTTTTTTGTAGGTAATGATCGTTTTGAGCAATGGATGTTGTTCGAACAAGCGAAGAACTCCTACACAAACACAGGAAAGAGAGGAAAGAGTTGCAAGGTAAAATTTTGCTTTAATATGAAGTCCCGTTTGTTATTGAAAACAGTCGTGGCAGCATGTGTTATGATTGAAATTTCGTATCACAGCGTTAGGTTAGAATAAAGATTGTGGTCTTATGGGATATGTGACAATGTGTTTTGGTAGACAGGTACCACACTGTATGGCTTCACATTTCATATCATAATCGTGATACCATTGCAAGAACCCCAAAAGCTGTCACCGGTTAAGATAAGGTGATGCTCATTGAAATTACAGGCCCAGAAGTAAGCCCCATGGCCATTAGATTTTCCAGTACTATATATTGATCAGTACATAGGGAGTAGAGCAAGTTAATAGTAAAATGGAAACATGGCACTGCCTTTGATAAATAATTGTGATTGGATAACCTTATAGTTTTGAGTCCAGTGTCATGAGGCTGTAAAATATGGTCATGAATCCCTTGGTACTCTGAACCAAGAAAGATTGTGCTGGCAGGGCCAAGGAGCAGTTTACCCAAACAACCTACTTTGGATTTCAGTGAAACAATACTGGTTCTGATATAGTTAGGTTATGTAAAGTTTTTTTTTTCAGCTCCACAAGTTATGTGATGAATGACAGGTGAATATGTACATTGAATTTGGTTGAAACAACTGAGCTTTCCAATTTTTCCAGTAATGTTTTGTAAGGATACAGTGTACACAAAAACATGAAACATATTAAATGATTATTTCATCCTGGAAGTAAGAATAATTATACATTGTTCTGCTCATTACAGAAGATCCTTTATGATCAGTGTATGTTGCATAATTTTGAACATGCCAGTGAAACCAGAATGCATTTGTTATGTGAAAGATAAATATTAATGAATGACTAAATAAGGGAATTATATGCAACTCAGATAGAGTTTTCTGCCTAGTTACTTCAAAGTAAGCCATCACTGCTTCCACAACTTTTCAAATTCATTATTCAGTAATTCTGTCATTCAACATCGTATAGTCTGAGCTATGACAGCACTGTTATAGAAACCATAAGTAAATAATGATACCAACATTTTCCCTGGTAGTGGAGTGATTTAAGTCCAAGAACTCATAATATAAGACCTCCAGTTGTTTGATCTGATCTAGCTGGTGTTTGGCAACTTGTTTTGTATGTATCAAGGAGGTGGTATTGGTGGACAGAATATTTTTTTTCAACACTATGCTCTTATTTTAGGCAGAAAACTCCTCTTCTAAATGTGATTCCTTTTGTTATGAACTGACTCGTTTATGTCATGTGAATCCAAGGTTACCTAACAGTGGGTTAAACATGTAGAGAGAAATTGTGCACGGGACATAATCACAAAATTTATCAAGTGTGAATCATAATATGTGGTTGTAGAACAAGCAGTGATTAATATGTTGAAGTACTGTATGAATGTATCTGTATATTGTCATGTATTGTATTTTATTGTATGCAGGAAAAATCCAGTTTCTCAAAAAGTCAGTTACAAAAGGGGACAAAAAGAAGAAGAAGGAAGTCACAGAGGAAATTATCCGACTAGAACTGGAATTGGAGAAATTGCAAAATGAAGAGTTACTGCAGTTGGAGCAGGTTGGTTATTTTGCCTTATATAGAAATGTGAAACTCTGAAGACTGTAGATGTGGTCAGAGACCAACTAATTCCACATTTTAAAGGTGGCATAAGTTGGCAGGTATCTGAACTCCTTTCTGCAAATAAGTTGAATTAATAATATTCGTAGCAACTATTTTTTAAAAAAGTTTAAAAAGTTTTAACACCAGGAAGGCTGCTGTGAATGTGAAAGGTTGAACAGTGTGTACATTGTGCATTTCAGACATTATATGTGTATGTATATAATTAACATCTATTGTAATAGTAGTTTCTGAAAATGTATTTATGCCCTCTGAGGATGATCTGTAGGGATCGAAACATGTAAGGGTGATGAGTCTTCAAATGATAAAACCTAGTCACATTAGACAGTGTTATTTTTGTCTTTGTAATGCAACAATGATCTAAAAGATATTCAGTTTTAGTGTGTAAGATGTACTTGCAGTGTCTTAATGACATTTTATGATAATATTTTAAAGTATTAAAGTTACACTTTTAGTGAAAAATATATTTTAGGTGTCTTTATATCATTGTTGCATTATTGAGAGTGTACTTTAATAATAAGAATGATACTCTACCATACTGTTTAAATTCACAATATGTTGATGGTATCACATCAGTTAATTTAAGTGTTCTTACTTATATGCAGTAGGGACACATTCTGGTATGTTAAAGCACTGAAAAGGATTTAAGTAAGAGACTTTTCACTTATTTGACTATTGACATTGTTGTAGGAGGTTGCAGTTTGTGAAGAATGTACTGTTGAGGACAGTGGAACACTGCAGCCTGCTTTACGAGTGAGCAAAGCCCAGAGGAGACGGGACAAAAAAGCCACCCGAGAGAAAGAGAGAGAAGCTATGATAATGGCTCAGGAAATACAGAATATACATGGGCCACGGAATGTTGAGATTCAGAAGATAAAGCAGATGCTGAAAGAACGAAATTTAATGATCCAAGAGATTCCTTCTGATGGTAACTGGTATGGATTAGAAAATTTAATGCATTTTGATTGATAAAACTATAATTTAATCCAATTACAACCAGGTATTTTACAAGATACTAAAATTAAACAGCGTAGATGTGGTAATGAAATGAATCTGAGCAATAGGGGTTGGATTACACTGGCTCAGGAAGGTGTATGTTTGCAAGCTGTTGTGAATATGATAGGCAATGAACCTTCAGGTTTCACAGAAGGCATAACATTTCTTGATCACATGAGCAATTGTAATTTTATCAAGGCTTCTGCTCAGTAAAGTTAGTTGGTAGCAAGGCAAATAACTATCATTATGTACTGCAGAACATTACACTTTCTTGTTGAACTGGATTCTTGAAAGCGAACTTCGTTAATTTTGGTTCTGTAAACACAAAAAATAAAAAAGTTTCTCTTTGGATTTTCATTGCTATGGACTATGAAAATATGTAACATTTGCACCAAAAATAATGTGAGGAATAGTTTAAAGACCTGAAGCCAAAGAAAGTAGCTATAAAATCTGAAGGTAAAATTACTGCAGATTTGTAATTAGGTAAGCAGCCTGATGCATGCTACAAGTCGGCCTAGGATGTGTGGGGATCAGACAGGAGGGTGCTATATGCATGCACAATATGCTCTTCCTTTTCATTCATTCATTCATTTATTTTTCATTCCATGGATCCACAATACAAGTGAGATATAGGACATGTCCGTACAGTGATTATTCTTAAAATTAATAGAGCAAGAACTAAGTACATAAATAAAAAAAAAGTATAAAATACAAATACAAAAACAGAAACAAAATGTGTAGAATCAAATAGATTCCAGTCATATAAAGCATGGCTATATGTCATAGACATATAGCCATTTAAATTTACCCATGTGTTTTGTGTCAGTGATACTGAAGATGTGAAGTTATTTGTCTGATTTTGTTTCCTTGCGTGGGATGTAAGTGGACTGATGTTGTCAGGAAAGAGTGTAGCATTTCATCAGCTTCGCCTGTCTTTCTATGGCAACTTCTCATGGCACACCCATGATGGTAATCTTGAGTTGAGAGTGCTGAAGTGACTGAATATGAGCTTAATGGCTAGATTTGATTCCTTGCCATGGCAGAAATTTTTCCACAATAATGAAGTCCCTGTGGCCCAACTTATTATCCTTTCCAGGGCTCTTTCTCAGAGGTAAAATGTTTGGAATGTGAAAATGACCCTCTCATCTCTGTTATTAATGTTGTAGTCCAATGTCCCTTATATACTTTCATGGTTTGAATAACTTACAACAGATTATTCACTAAAAACTGCACGATACTGTCAAAAGAAACTGTCTGGTGTTTGGTTTCTGAATTTAGATTTGTAATCCAAAAATTGTGTTGCTTAATGGAAAGTGAACAATTTTCCTAAACTTAGCCCCCAGTTTTTTTTAAATGACGTTTTTGTTCTTTATTCTTTTGGATGACATACGAAAGAATTCACTTTGGAACAGAATTCGTTTTCTTATTCTCAATTTTAATTACTTTGCTTACATACAAGAGTGGTTTAAGGTTGACCTGGACTTTATTTTATCCTTCAGAAAAAGAATATATATGCCAGAATCACCAAACTCTGACTCCATTTCAACATATTCTCCTTCTACATGAACACATTTTTTCCTAGCAAGTTACTGATGCCAGTAGCAGAAAAGGTTTTATCCTGTGTAGCACGTTCAGGGCACCACATTTGAGTTCATCATCAGTTTGAAATTTCTGTCCTCTTAGATGCATCAACATTTCTTCATACAAATTAATATTGCAGGAGGCTTAAATCATGCTTGGAAGGAGGGTGGTTCATGATTTCGTATCCTATTATTGTTTCTAATGTCAGCATCAAATTTTCTGTATGTGGATGAGCATTGTCATGCAATAGGATGGTGATCTTTGACAGTTTCCCAGGTCTTCTCTTCCAAATATATTGGTGCACATCATTGTGAACAAAGTTGCTGTAATACTATGCATTAATTGCTACACCCTGTGGAAGATAATCAACATCAGTCAGTCCTTCTGAACCCCAAAACACACTTACCATGAACTTACCAGCTGACAGCTGTGTTGAATTTTTTGAATGGTGGAGAGTCTTGTAGCACCATTCCATAGTAAACCACTGAGTTAGTACTACACCAGTGTCTCATTACAGGTCACTAGGAATGTGTTTCCCTCCAATTTAAACCAGTGCAGGTACTCTGCAGACACAGCAGCACTCTGTGGTGTCTGGTTGAATGATAACATCCTTGGGATCCACCAAGCACATAATTTCTTGAACAGTAAATAAATGTTCATGGATAACTGTCTCGACTTTTATGTCACTGTTGGATGCAAAGTCCCAATGAGGATGATTCTTTCAATTGACCTAATCCTTCCAGCTGCACTATGGCCCTAGGGTTGACCCAGCCTCTAACAGAAATGAGTAGCAGGAATCTTCCTGGGGGGTAAAGGGCGGCTGGTGTGTAAGGCTGACAACCTTACTGCCATCTGTGAGCAGATTGTCTAGACAATGTGGGAACCTCAACATCTCACAATCCTATGGGCCTTCACGGTCTGTTACAGGAATAACTTTACCTTAGGATGCAATATCACGCTGTAATTTGCTGTTTCCCAAAATCAGCTCTTCAACAAAGCAGACATTCACATCATATACAGCTGTTGGCTGAACTTGAGCATGCATAAGTTTGAGACTTCTTTTTGGCCTTCAGAAAATTTATTTTACCAATCATAGATGCTTTCATATGACAGGGTCTCTTCCCCATAGTGTGCATTTAACCTATGAAGAATTTAAGCTGGTTTCATTCTGTCTTTCATTAGGAATTTGATGATGTAGTGCTGTTCTGCATTAAGATTGACAAAGTTTGACAGTAGCTTGTGCTGGCTCTAATGTGCAGATGCAGAGCACATGGCCACCAGCCTGTCATTGAGTGCAGTGTTACCACCACCTGCCCATGAAAGTTTTAATACCTTCAGGAAGAAAACTCCAAGTTAACCTTGAACCATTTTCATATAAGTAACATGAAAACATATTGATGGTGTTTGAAAAATAGGGTAGAACTAAGAGGGAACAAATGACAGGAGGATGGACAAAAATATACAGTGAGGAGTTTTCCTAATTTTAACTCCACCAAATATTATTAGGGTGATAAATCAGAGGAGATGAGGTTGGTGGGATATGGTAGTGTGAATGAGTGAGATGTGAAATGCACACAAAATTATAATAATATCAGAGTGGGTCTAAGAAGAATTGGACTGTGTTCAGCTGAGTCAGAATGGATTCCAATGATGGACATAGGGAACATTCGGATTCCATGAGGTGGTGAATTTGTTGACCAGCTGAGCAACTGTCAAATTCACAAAAAAAGACTCAGATCCATGGAGTTAGTTGATACTAATATCCACCATTACATAATTTTTTTTTAAACTTTAAAGACCCACCTTATCTGATCCTTAAAAATAGTCAAGTAATTACTGATTCCTGCATTTGTGCCGAATTAGTCTAATTTTATTTTTCGTGTTTTTCGTTAACATTCTCTAACTTAGATGTTAAATCGTTTAATTAGATGAACCTTTGTTCCAGTTTGTACTGTGCAGTGGATGACCAGCTTAAACTTCATGGTGATGCTGGCCTGGGTATAGATAAGTTGCGGAAAATGACTAGCCAGTATTTAAAGGAACACAGATCTGATTTCCTCCCATTTCTAAGTAATGTTGATACAGGAGATCTACTTACTGATGAACAGTATGAAGACTACTGCAATGAAGTTGCCAACACATCTGCCTGGGGTGGGGAAGTAGAGGTCAGTTGGTACATCATCTTCATAATACTGAATACATACCCAGCAGGTCCAGCAGTATAACACACACAGTCACAGGAGTGAGACGCAACATAGAGCACAATACACGATAGTGAAAGAGTGCTCCAACAGCAGATGATAGACGTGACTCGCGTAATGAAACACGACGTAAGAATGAAATATGCTGTACAATTTTAATATTTTAACACTTAACATTTATCAGTATATATGATAAATATATATTTTAGTTATTTTAGTATGTATAGACAAGGCATGCAATGAACTAGTTTGTCGTGGATTGGATCAGCACCTGAAGATGGCACATTTGTGCCGAAACATGTAGTGAAAGTGATAAGAGGGGATAGATGAATGTATGCACTAGAAGACGGATAAAATAAATCATGGACTTAAATCAGTGCAACAGGACGCTAAAATATAACATTACTGAATACTTACTTACTTACTTACTTACTCATGGAGCTGAGCCCTTCTGGAAGAGCCGCCAATTCTGCAGCTACTCAAGAATTTCCCAGCATTTTATGGAACCTGAAGGTTCATTACCGTGTTCACAAGAGCCCTCCACTGGTCCCTATCCTGAGCCAGATCAGTCCAATCAATACCATCCCATCCTATCTCTCTAAGATCCATTTTAATATTGTCCACCCACCTACACCTCGGTCTTCCCAGTGGTCTCTTTCCTTGTGGCTTTCCCACCAATATCCTATACACAGTCATCTCCCCCATTCGTGCTACATGCCCTGCCCACCTCATCCTCCTTGACTTGATCATCCTAATTATACTTGGAGAAGAGTATAAGTTACAAAGCTCCTCATTATGCAGTTTTCTCCAGCCTCCTGTCATTTCATCTCTCTTCGGTCCAAATATCATAATACTGAATGGGAAAGAAACTTTTTACCGCCTATGCAAGAAAATGTTTTTTTAGGACCGATAATTGTGCCTCAGCTGTATACTGTCAGGTCTGCGTGCACACATTCAACATACAAATGCACATTCCATACAAATATACAGTGCCACTAAAGTGGTTTATTTTACTGTTTGTTAGTTGTTTTGTTATGCAAGTGTATAATAAATAACATTTTTTTAAATTTTACTGTTGCAATAGTTACGAGCCTTGTCACATGTCCTGAAATGTTGCATTGAAGTAATGCAAGCCATGGGTCCTTCTGTACTGGTTGGTGAGGAGTATCGAGACAAGAGGCAAGCTATTCTCACGTTCCACAGACATATGTATGGTCTTGGAGAACACTACAACTCAGTGAAACCTTATCTAGAAGAAGAAACAGAAGATATTGAAGGTTCATAGGTATGTTGAGAAATATTTTTGTATTTTAGCATTTATTACAATTTTTTCAATGAGTAAGATAACATTTTTAATATTTTTTATGTAACTCATTGTAGAAGGAATGAGAGATTCATTGGCTGATGTGTTAATGATTTGCATATTCCCATAGAGAGTTCATTTCAGTTCCAGAATTATTGGAAGTTTCACATTTAGTTTCCAGTGACTAAATCAGAGCTGTTGCAATTTCTGCTATACTTTATAACTGTAAAGACTATTATACATTTTGAGAAACTAGAAAACAATAATCATTAAAGAATTCTTAAAACTGTAGTAACCATTGTTCTACTTCTGGATGAAATGGAGAAGTGTGTCCAGCTCTGACATCTAGAATGTAGTAAGTGTACAATCTAATCTTCAGACATTACCTGTTCTCCTGTCTGCTGAGTTGCAGTATGTGTATGAAAGAACCTTTCTTTCCTTTATATGTCTGTTTTATTCTCTGCAGAACTTCTATAAAATTTCAGCTATTAAATGAACTGTGCCAGTCATTATTCTTAGAAAGGTACAGTTGTCCCTGTTCCTAAACACCATACAGTCTACTGAACAAGTTAGCTTGAGCACTAATGCTCCTTGTGTGGTTTGAATCATGGCTGGGATACCAGCTATACTGATGAGGTTTTCATGATTTTCTTCAGTTCCTCCAGGCAGATGCTAGGATGTCACCTGAAATTGGGTCATGCCCACTTCCTTATACATCCTTTCCAGTTTATTATTCATTATATTCCAGTAATTCAACACTATTTCATTTTGGCATCTGTAGGGCCATCATTGGTACTCGCATTAAATTACACCAAATGACAGTACAACTTGGCAAGATTGTCGCCTAGTTTTCTTAATAAGAAATTTTCATGTCAAAGCAGGAATAAGTGTTTAAAATTAGTACTTATGAGGCTTGCTTTTCATATACACTTGAAAGTGTATGTGGCCCCAAAGAGTACAAATGGTTGCATCTTTTGTCAGAAATTCTTCTGCCAATTTGAAATTCTGTAATGAGGTTCCTTAGTACTGTGTATCTTGAGTAGTGGATAGTGGTTCATAGTGACCTATGAATACATGATTTTGTAGGATTAAGATGCAACAGTGAGAAGTGCCATGAATAGATCAAACATGTCAACAGATTTTGCACAAGTTATCTGTACCACTGGATCTGTCCTCCAGTAGTCATGCAAATAAGATTCTTTTTCTGGACTTGTATTATAACTGAGAAGTCAGTTTTACTTCCAGAAGATCTACGTCTTTTCATTGAGCATGGACTCGTTTTGTTTTGAAAGGTCTCCTTGTTTTTCCTATATTGATTTGTGCTGCACATCAGCTGATCTCATTGTCAAAAAACTATTCAATAATTGCTGAATCTGAATTTAGTCTTGGGAGGCGAGAAAAGCAGATACTGTGTGTTTACTGAACAAGTACTTTGTTTCCATCCCAACTTCATGTCTGCTATTGTGTTCTGCATTTCCTTATTTGTTCTCTCATTCTCAGTTGCCAAGGAGGAATTCCCTTTATCCATCTAATTGCTGATTCATGGAGATAATGTATAGCGTGTACATTATTTAGGCTGTGTTTGTTAATTATGGAGTCAACACAATTGATAATAAAGTCATAGTGTGAACTTGTCATGGGTTTTGAAATACCCAGTTCACATGGAATACACTACAAGCCAATAAAATGGCTTGATTAAACTGAAACTGGACTTGTCATTCAGACACATCGCTGTCACTCTTGGCTGGTCTTGGAAATATGTTATCACAGGTTGAAAGCAAACTAAAGCTAGATAAATGTGTAGACAACTTGAAGCGTTACTATGAAACTGCAGTTAACTCACTTTAGATGTGATTATATCATGATGTAACAATGTGACCTCTAAACTTAGGGCTGTCACTCAGCAAAATGAATAATGTTGATATTGCAGATAGCTATTTTACTGCAAGTCTGTAAAATTTTGGTTTGCATTACTACTACCCTTTGTTCCTTGGCAAAGGTATCAGGTTCAGAAAGTGGTAGTAGTGTATGTGTGTGTGTGTGTGTGTAAGGGGTGGGCCATAAAATTCTGCCCTACCACTGCGACCTTCAATGATCTATTGTGCTTCCCTTTGGATTAGCCCTTTATTAATCCTACACTTTGAATGAAATGTAGGACTTTATTTAAGTGGTGGTATTAGTGATAGCAGATTTAATGTGTTAAGAATGGTTGTTCAGTGTGATTAATCCAG
Organism: Cryptotermes secundus; assembly: GCF_002891405.2. Taxonomy (NCBI): domain Eukaryota; kingdom Metazoa; phylum Arthropoda; class Insecta; order Blattodea; family Kalotermitidae; genus Cryptotermes; species Cryptotermes secundus. Next base: position 940,998 of record NW_019724585.1, on the reverse strand, counting down.
TTTCTGTTTTGTCAGCAATAGTTATGTGGGTAGACTGTAAGCTTCTCTGCTAGTTAGACAGTGTTCATGTACTTTTTGAGCATACAGCTGATTTCATCACTTCCTCATTTTGCTTTGACTTCACTCCACATGAACATGTTCACTGTATCTGTCCTTCAACTTTCTAATAAGGAAACCTGGGCCCACAGTCTTGGTATCAGCAGTGCCTACTGTCGTTTGAATGACAGAACTATTTTGTTTTTATTTAGTCTTTCTTCTGAAGTGTCCTTTTTAAAGAATCTTGCACAACTTTTGCTTTGAGTACATGGGCAGTTTATTCAGTTTATGGTGCTTCATTATTACCACTTCTTTTGGCTGTTTGAATATTGATAATGTGTTACATGCTTTGCACACATCTCATTTTGGCAATATGAATCCTGTGTACAACTTAAATTGACATCAAACTGATGTCTCAATCAATGAAAATGTTATCAGAATTTTCTGCTGTAATCACTTTGATAGTCTGGTATGAGATATATGTGATGTGGAAGTGCCTGAATTTGGTCTTCAGGGATTTCAGTAGATCATGTCTTATGCCTCCTTATTCATAGTCTATAGCTTAGTTTTCCATCTGATGCCTGAGAAACCTTCATTTCTCAAGAATCAAATTTACCCTACCCCTGGGGTTCTGAAGACCACAGACATTCAGAAATGACATTTTATAGATGCATTTACAGCATGTAGAAAGCTGCTGTACACCATATTGTGTTCTAATGTTTCTTTTTTTAGATGCGTTTTATTCAGTCTTGATGCAATAAAAAATATATAAGCATAATTTTTATCTTCAGAATCAGCAGCACGTATACAGGCCTCATGTCATTGGTCTTGATCATATGGCTTATGAAATGTTAACATAGAAATGACCTCAGACTTATCAAAGCAAGATAATGATTTTGTGAATTGAAACCTAAGTTGTGCTGCTGACTGTGTTACCACAGACAATCTGTTGCTGCAGCCTTACCTGTAAATTACAATGTTGTTATTTGAAGATTCATATGGGGAATAACCGAGATTAATTAAACCCTTTTATTTGGACTGTGAATTGTTAATTGGTGTATGTGTATGCCAAAAGAAATCATCTGAGAAAGACTCTTCAGTTATAAAACTTACTGATTTTTTTGTATTCTGTTGCACTATCTTGTAACTATAGAAATGTACTTAACAAACAGCATAATCTGTAATATAAATTAAGGTAAGTCTGTGTCACAGATGTAAACCTACAGATGTCATGAGATAAGCTATCAGACTTTGAAGAACAGTATGAATTTCACAATTTATTTATTATTTTATGCATTATTATTTTGCTTCCTCTTGTAGTTGGTACCACAGAGGAACAAATGCATTCTTTATAAATTTGGTAGTGTAAAACTTTGTATCAGAGGTCATATACTTGGGACATAGTAAGGCTAGAATCAAACATTGTCTGATAACATGTCATATTTGCTTCTGACAAAATAATGCGAAATATTAAAAGCTAGTTAATACTTCAGGTGTACTAATAAAAAGTTATAAATTACCATTGAAATCACAGTTTCCTTCACAGGACTCACTAAAAAGGATGCATTTCCATTTATTCCGAGTACAGATCTAGGGGGTAAAGTAACTGAAACAGTAGTTTCATAGATGATAAAGCAGAACACTCACTTTTCCTTTCTGTCAACTGAATAATGTTGTATTGGAGAACACATAAAATTACACCTTGGTTATGCTATAACACACTGCACCAGTACAGCTGTTTATTACCATAACATTACTTTGTCTGGTCAGCTTGTAGACAATTTATTAGATAAGTGCCCAGGTCTATTCCTAACAGTATATTTTACATATGCTTATTTCATGATCCAAGACGACTGAACACACCAGTTTTCGTAGTAATGGAACCAGGTCCTTTGTGTATTCCACACGTGCTTGTAACATTATTTGAAAATGTAATTGTATTACAATTTGTACTACTAGTAATAACCTCTCTTGGCATGAAGGTTTTCTTTGTTACACCACCAAATGTAACACTCTTGGTTGCTGTAGTATTTAATCTCAGATCCTGGGCCCTGTTGATAGGAGTAGTGACCTTCTCACCAGTTTTTTTCACAAAAACAATCTGTAACAAAGTTTACAAGAAGAAACATCTGAATTTTGCACATTTTATGCACATGCTGTCAACACTTACTAGTCACTTTTTAAAAAGGAAAGTCACACCTCCATATTCCATTATAAATATTTTGTATTTTTCTCATGCTCATTATGTCCTGACTGACTTCCACCCTGCAGCCTATGCAACTGGTACTGGGGCTCTTTCAAGCTTCAAGATGCAATAATTCACCAGATATGAAATTGTTTTGTTTCATATGTTATTTATAATATCTGGAGAGATTCTCAAAGTGTTCTAAAACTTTTAATTAGTCTTAATATGAACACTGTTTATAGACCTACAAATCCATGTGGTATTCAGTTTTGTCCCAGGTATGAAGCATGTCGTTACAGCAGCATAAATTCTCTCTTGCAGTATAGACTGATTATTTTTTCTCGATAGAGAATGTAGTTCATATATCCCCACATAAAAATACAGTGGTGTAGGATCTGGACTTCTGATGGCAGGTTATTGACATTGGCACACCTCCACTCCACTGATTAGGAAATCTTACCATTCAGAACATGTGGAATCCTACACCTGAAATAGGGTGGTGTCCCAGTTGGAAAACGATCACAGTTTCCTTCTTTATTCTCAGTGTCTTCGTAATTTGTGGGAAAGTAGACAATTTTAAAATGTCAAGATGTTTCCCATCATAGTGTCTTCTGCAAAAAAGAAAGGTCCTACCAATGTTATGTAGAAGTCACCACACGCTCACTTTTGGGGTCTCATGCGCATATTCAAGAAATTTATGTGGCTGTCCTGCTCTGCAGATTCAACACATCACTGATGTCATTTGTTCCAAACACTGACCAGCCTTCTACAGGGACTGTAGAAATGACTGCACTGCTCTCATCCATCGGTACCCTCCACTGGATGGTGCACTCCACTTGACATGATCCACTAGAGAATGCACCTCCAATGGTGTGCTTCTGCCCCTGGTAATCATCAGTCATCCCAACAGGCACTTCCTTGGTGGGGGGGTTAAACAGTGTCCTTGCTCTGCACACTCCAGCTTGGTGACCGGCTTTTGAACCTAGCCCACCAGGGTATTTGCCACCTCCAGGGGGGCTCTCCAGCTGACCCATCACAACATTCTCACATTTAGATGGTACCACCTTACTGTTTCCTCTCATAAGGGGGACAAAAATGGTCATATCCTGAAGCACCATAATGGCACTTCTTCCTCACTCAGCTGTAGCACATGGCACCCCAAACCCACAGACACATTGTAGGCATGCATGACATCCAGCCCACAATCAGCTTGTCATTGATCTCAGTGATGAATACCCAAGTCCTTGGAGGGTGCTGCCCTGGGTCCAGTTCTACCAGCACCTCCTTCAAGACATTGAGTGTCTTTCTAGATGTCTGTAGGACATAAGGCTGCATCAGCTCTAGATGTCTGTAGGACATAAGGCTGCGTCAGCTCTGTCTCTGGCAGCCCTGCCATTATGTCTGATTGGGCAATTATCAAGGATGCCCCCCCCCAGTCACTATTTACAAGGCATGACTTTTCCCCTACATGGCCCTAGACATTTAAGCTAACAGAGCTCCTCTTCGTCAACACACCAAGCGTAACAATAGGGAGTGGAAGTGATAAAATTAATGTGTTGTTCCAACTTTTGCTACTCATTGCTTGGATCCTGGTTGACCTCTTTGCAGGCAGTCCTTCTGGGGACATTCCTTTGAGCAATCTCTCCTAAGATGGCTGATGCCCCCACACTGCCAGCATACAGGTCACTTGGCTGTTAGCAACTGTGGCCCCTCATGTGCTTGCAGCCTTGCTGACAAGCTGACTGCTGTGCTGCAGTCTCTAGCCTCAGGGCCTGGATGAAGGTCTCACTGAGCACCCTTTGACCACACAAGCGGGAGCTCACTTCTTGACCCTGTATCCCATCAACAAATGCAAAGCCTGCCTCCCTCTGGATAAAGTGCTGGGGTAGCCTAACAAAGGCCCAGTGGGCCAACTGCTTGATGGCAACAGGGAATTCTTGCAGAAATGGTATGCTGCAGCCAGATGATTGTCTCCACAGTGGTCCTTAAGTACCTGAACATCTTTATACATTGCTTCTGCAGGGCCAATGTGTAGAATGTCAGCGGTCTGTCCTTGCAGGACAGCAAGTAGGTGTGTAGTCTTCTCCTGGGGTGCCAGTTGATCCTCACCACAGCCTCAAAATGGTGATGGAATATAGTCCTATCCATGTGGGTTACTGTGCTCCCACACCCTCTCTGCCCCATTCGGGCTTTATATTCTGAACTCCCGCTGTGTGGCTTCTACCAGCATCTCTGTCACTTTTATGCCAATTTAGGTCCTCTGGATTTGCATGTCAAGTTTCTCACAGAGGCTTTTCACTTGTTTTGCTGATGGTTTCTTCAAACTCAGTCTGAGACATCTAGAAGTGTCTAATGCATCAAAAGGAAAGTTAAGTCAAAACATGTTGTGAAATAAAGCAGAAAGAAAAGACACCTAGCAGATTTTGATTGAGTTGCACAAGGACAGATAAGAATCAGAACAGTATTCAAGTGAGTTACATATAGCCTGAATGCATGTCGTCCACATACATACCTTCTTTCGCCTAATAGCTGGTTCTGTAGTTGATGAACTGGCTTCTGAATCAGAGCTTCCAAGCCTTGCTTTGACGCTTAGTTTCTTGGCATTTGTAGGGTTTGCTGTGGACAGAAATTAAATTCTTACCCATGTTATGCACATACATGAACACACAAAATCTTGCCAGAAACAAAATTTTTGTTAGCAACAGAATGATACAATACATTTATTTCCTTGGTTGCTGAGGAAGGAAGAGAAACACAAGTTCAGAAAAAAATACAATAATTAATGTTCCAGTATAGCATGACCACTGTGGGAAGGCAGATAACACAATGTGCATCAAAAGTTTTGAACAGCAGTTTTAATGACGCAGAAATGTGTTGCTTGTACAGCGTGGACAGTTGCACAGAACTTGCACTGCATGTTGTGTTGTCACCCACCTAACCACAATGGTCATATTATATGCATGGTGGTAGCCTTTTGGATCATGATCCAATGTAGTCTGCCAGGTGGGTGCCAGCATTTCTGGGAACATGCTGCTTCCATCTTCAAGACAAATATGTTCTAGCCTGAAGATTGGGGCAGTAACAGACAGTATTGGGAGTGCATGGTGTGACAGCCCCAGTATATACAAATCTTCACTGCTGCAGGAACCTAACATCTTAAATATTCCATTAGCTTAATAAACTAGGAAAACAAGAACAATAAAGGCAAATCTAGAATAAGCTCATCAATTGGAATGAATGAAAATCAAAATACCACATCTGCCTAACATAAAACTCACTTCTTGCCTCCAAATTACATATAGCCCACCACTGGACCCAATAGTCAAGCTGTTCCATCCACCACCCATCCCCACAACTGACTAAAAAATCTACTGCATATTACAGTCACACATAGTCAATAATTCTGTCTGATATTTTATAACAGTCTAGCACCAAAAACATATACAAATGTAATAAGGAAAGTTCTGAGGGAGGTTCATTTAGAAAAACATTACAAGCAGGCTAATACAGTGCACATATGCAGACCAAAGAAGAATACATCGTAGTAAATTTTCAGATTACAAAATTAAACACTCACCTTCAAACACAACTCAGAGCCAAAGAGTTATCAAATGGATTAACTGGAAGAAGGAATCAAGGATAACCGCTGAAGAGATTACTGGATAACTAATGCCAGGATGGAAAAACAAGTAGCTAGAGTTCTTTCTTGATCATTTGATGATGTATTTTAAAGGTCTTTCTGATTATTATAAATTTAGCATATATAATCATCAATACAATTCCTCACCCAGAATTCCTGCTGTAGTTTTGTTGGTTCTAATAATCTTCTTAACAACCTTCCCATTATTTGGAGATTCCAGAGTGTGCAGTAAACTCTTGCCTTCTGATAATGAAGCTCCAAGCCTTTCTTGAACTTGTACTATTTTGGATATAAGTCTACCATCCTCTGTTATGTGCTGTCTGGCTGATTCAATATCAGCCTGCATTGTTGGGACTTCAACTGCAAAGAGAAGTAAAGGATAATCCAGCATCAACATACAAATTTTAACTTTGTACTGGAGTCTTTCAAGTGTGTGTCTATAAAAAGAAATTCCTTTTTGCCCCTTCAAACAATTTTATATATTAAGCAGCGTTTTTTAAAAATATTTCTTACTTTTCTGAATGTGCACTTTTTTCACAGTTTTCTTCCGTCGTTCTTGTTTAAACACTCCAGCATAGGGCAATACAGACTCTCTGGAGACTGGAATGTCCTCAAGGTAGGTTTTCCCTTCCAATATATCCTGGTTTGATGTAGAAGACACCTGAGATTTCTCACCGAGGCGTAAGAATACTGATGACTGCTGTAAAGGTATCATTGTGATATACAGGAATAATATTAGGAAATAAAATTTCACATGATCTTATTCTACACTGCTCTTACATTCCTTTAGAGTGCCAAATAGGTACTGGGACATTGATGGCTATGTTATGTAACAAACAAGTTAGGTTTATGTGACAAAAACACATGAAAGATAAGAATATTTCAACATAAGTGCTTGATGAGCCTTCATGCTTACACTTTTTGGGACCTTTGCTCTTTCCATCATCTACTACCCTGAACTCTGACTGGTCTTTATCTTTTACAGATTATCTAGTACTGAATGAGGTGAGTGGTTTTATGGTGAAACAGAAAGAATTTCACATGGCCTATGTGAAGGTACTATCCAAGTTATTCACCTGTAGGGGCTGAAGAAACCCTGTATCCTGACAACAGACCTCAACCTCAGTCAGGTACCTCTTCAATACAATGAGATACACTGCAACATCAGAGTAAAACAATTTCCCAAGCAGTTTGTTCTGCATACTGCTATTTATGGCAAACTTTAGGATAATGTATTTATGTGACAATGAAATGAGTTTCTTTACTTTTATTTTCATTCAGACCTGTAAAACTTTTCAACTGCTACAGAAATACAGATATTTGCTGTTGACAAGTTCAATCATTGTCCATTTGTTTACATTTAAATTGTGTAATGATGTATCTAATTTTTCTATGTAATTAGACCTTTCAATGCATCTGGTCCAACACATTTCAAGACCCCATCATAAAGGATTTTTTAAAATCATTTTTTGCTGGGCCATAAGCTATTCTTGCACTGCTTCTTTCTATGATCAATGATCACCTTGCATGCTACAGTCAGTGGCTGCCCACAACAACATTTTCCTCCTCCCCCTCCTCCTCCTCCTCATCTACCCTCTTTTGAACCTTTCCATCCATTCATAAACTTGCACCTGGCTCCTCCGTTCGTGCCATGCTGAACTGTCATCCTTCGATAAATACCATGACAATCTGAGTGTGTGTGACTATAGATGGGGTTCAGATTGGTGAATGGATTTCTTGGCTACTTTAACACATGCCTCATGACTACGCTTAATCATAGCACCATCGCTGATTTCCACACTTTACAGATCACTAGATAATATGCTAAGTCTTCACAGTCTGCTTTCACTAGTCATTTCCAGGTAATGGATTTTAATAGAGATTCTTCTGCTTCTACACTCATGTCATTCCCCACTGGCTAACACTCCACAACTGAATTGTCAACTTAGTTATAGCAGCATCTCGTCTCAGCTTCCCTTGCAGAACTAAACTCTCAGATTGCCTGGTCACCCCTCCTTGGCATGGACCACATAGAAAACACTGTTCTTCTATTGTTGCAGGCATATTCATTGCTGCGAGGATGTGTTTACTGAGCTGTTGCCCAGAAACGGCCATTGTTTATTCACTACAATATTACTAGTTTCCACAACCTGTGACCACAAGAACTGGATGACAAATCATTGTTTGCTTTAGTACTTTCTATCATTGCAGCACCCATGCTAAATGTATGACAGTATTGTGGCATGTAGACCTGTTGCTAGGCAACGACCATGAAATAAGCAGCTGTACAATGGCTGTTGCTATGAAATGGCCAAAACAGATTTGTAACATGCACCAATGAACTAACTGGGAACTGCTGTTCTCTATGCAGTCCATGCAATAGCTACATGATGCAACAACAGAACTGCTGGGAAAGGCATTTTCTGTGCAGTCCATGCCAAAGCATTGTAAGCAGGAAAAGTCTAGAGTTTAGTTAGATGTGAGGCAGTCGCCGGCCAGTAAGGGCATGAACAAGGAAGCTGAAGAAGCTATGGCTTTGGAAACCATTACCAGGCAACAACCGGTGAAGATACAGCAGGCTGAAAAGACATAGTGCATGCTGTAGTGAATGGTAGAGTATGTGAATTAGCAACAGCGCTATGGTTACTTTTAGTTACAATCTGTAAGTGTTCCTTCCTGTTTGTTCACTGGTTAAGTCTGCTATAGACATATTTACTTAATCTTACGAGAGAAAGTTCTGCTGTGTTCATGTGTACAATGTCATTATGTCACTTTACTCTCATTCTCATACATTTATAATCTTGTAGGCACGTTATGACATTGTATGAGCAACCTCCTTCTTGGTAGTCAACAATAACTTGCCTGAAAAATCTGTTTCGCAAAATGAAGATCTGATGATGACTGCCCAGGTAAGCCACATTAAAGACAATTATCAGGTTGGCAAAAATTTCCACCAAATCTAACAACCACATCCAAAAATTAGGAGCCAGAATATAGATCAAAATACCTTAGGTTGGATATTTGCTCATTTCTGTTAATGAAAGGACAACTGAAATATCTACATATAAATAATAACCGATTCTTTCCATGCTTGGGGAAGACACAAAATCCCAACTATCTTCTGACATTCCTAGGATACAAGGAAATAAACGACAATAGGATAGGCAGAAATGATGAGAAAGGAGGGAAGAAGATACTATGGTAGAAGAATGGAAAAATAGGGGAGATGGAGGAAAGGAATGAAAATGGGACAAACATACAAGCAGGGGATAAAAGGAAGAAAACCTTAGAGTATCTTGCCCACCATTTTCAAGGGGCCATAAGCTGGTAGTAATATAACAGAAAACAAATTGAAACACCATCATGAAAATTTTGGCACCATGGTGAAATGTGCAGGCCTGACCAATATGACATTTATATTGCTTCTCAGTACAGATCTGGTGAAGAGAATTCTTGGTGAAACAATCTGTCAGCTGTACAGTACTCTCACTTCTATGCCTGTACCTTTGTAAATGACAATGACATACAATTCTAAATAGTTTGCAGGTGCTGATCAGTGTCATAAATAAACTGACAGTGGAGTCATTTTTGTCTTGAAAACTATAATCCTTAGAGAAGAGCTTGAATTGGTACGTAAATCTTGCACTGTCTTTATAGCAATAACAAAGAAATTGTAAGGATAATGAGTCAGAAGCTTTGACAACTACCGGTTACCTTCTCTGGCATGCTGCTGGCAGGTTTCACAATATTTAATCCCAATCCAGTAATAGTAATGCTTGGGCCTTCACTTTCCGTAGTGCTTGTAACAGAGCCATCCCCCAGCCTGTCAAACACTGTCTTTTTTTTCTGAGTCACTGCAATAACAAACAACTATGAATTATGTGTATAGTGAAAACACTCAAGACTGTATCATTCCTTCTACATTGGTACTTACACAGTCCCTGCTTGGCTAATATCTTCTGTGTTCGAGGGGTTGATCCAGATGGCATCGTGATTTTGTAGCGACCTTCATGTTCTGGAAGTACACGCCGCACTTTCTTCAAAGGTGGTGCTTGTACTTCTTGCTCAGATTTTGTTTTCAATGTCTGCTTCTTTGCCTTGAAAAGTGAAGTACTTGGAATGCTAGTCTTCTGTTTTTCTAATGACACTGCTGTAACATGGTAAAACATATTGTTAATTCCTCTCTTTATAATGACAGTATGCTTTAACCATGTTTTGAATAAAATCACATACATGTGCTAACATGAATCACCGCTTTTCATGGACTCTCTTAATGAACATATCTGTGGTCTACTCAACAGGTCATCAACCATATAGTTCTTCTTATGTGGCTTTGAAACACAAATCTTTGAATTGCATACAGGAATTTTAATATAAGATGTTATTTTATATGTGAGACTGCTTTACAAAAAGCTTCTAAACAATTTTCAAAAATTTCTAAAATTAAGTATGATAATGGAAAATAACCTTGAGCTAGTTTCTTTTGAATTACTAAGTATGTATTCCTGAGGATGACACTAGAAATATACTACCATAGTCAATAAGTTCGTGGACTGGCCGCAAAGCGTCGTTGCAGTGCACTACAACGGATAGGTTGAGGCACGATATGATGCCCTGTCGATTCATCTCTCATAACAGCAAGAGGCAGGTGTGGACATACAGTGAAAGCAGAACTATGGCCTCTATTGTGAACTGCAGTTAAATGCAAGTGGCAGAAATCGAAAATGTGGCAGTTTCAACAACACACAAACATCAAGTTCTGCCAAAAACTAGGCAAATCCCCTAGCAAAACATTTGGCGTAGGAAACATTTGGTTACTGCTACACGACAACACCCCTGCACATCACTCTGTTCTTGTCAAAGAGGAAATGACAAGGCAACAGGTCGTTTTGCCACACCCTCTGTACTCGCCTGAGCTCACACCATGTGATTTCTTTCTCTTTCACTGCTTGAGTGCAAAGCTACGTGGTCGCAGATTTCAGTCATCCAAGGAGGTCGTCAATGCCACAAGAGACACCATACGGTAATTTCCTGCCAATATGTTTCAGCAATGTTTTCGGCAGCTATATAAACGTTGGCACACTTGCATAGCAGCCAACGGCAACTAGTTTGAGGGCTGATGTGGATCTGTGTAAGTAATATGATGTGATAAAACCACAGTCCACGAACTTAATGACAGTACCACGTATATACACGTCAGGACAGTGCTGAATTCAAACAATTTTCAAGAATTTTGTTCTAATTGACTCACTGATGATAATGCTATGGATTACAACAGTGCACAGCCCAACATAAACATATGAGATGGAGTTGTTGGTCTGTCAGGTGTCGGAGAATATTTAACTGGACTAACTGGACTTTTGGGATGGGAAGGTATGGACTGAACAGGAACCCAGTGTTCGGCTCTAGTAAACATGTTAATGAGCCACTGGATACCATAAAATATTCAGAATTTCTTTATTAGCCAAGCAACTATTAGCCTCTTAAGGACTCTACTCCATGCAGTTAGTTAAGCACATAAGGACTGATTATCCTCTGCATTGAAACCGGTTGCCCACCCAGCTGGCAAATCTTCAGGAAATTGCACATCACAATGTAATAACACAAACTGAGTGAGCAGTAGAATATGAGGAAATAGCTTTGGAGGCCTTTCTTGTGATGGGATTGTCTGATGGGTGGATCAACTCTATGCTGGAAAACTGGAACATATTAACCACGCTAGAAGAAACTCTTCCAGTCTAGAAAACTGAGATTAGCAGCCATGGGAATCCGTTGGGCTGGCCACGCGACACCCTCTATCTGCAAAAGTTGGCACTAACTTCGCCGACAAATAGCAGTTGCTCAGTCAGTATAGTTCACTTGTGGACTAAAGGCCACAGAACAAGGAGAAACTCTCAAAGTGCTCAGCCAGAAAATATCTATAGAGGATGGGGTCTGTTGCCTATGCTGTGGAGCCCTCAGACTGTCTTTGAGGCAGTATGAACAGCTCTGAATTGAGCAGTGGTATAGTAAGACACACCTATCAACCCTAACAAAATGGCACTAATATAAAAGACTTGAAGGCACCACATCTCTTCACAAGAGATATAGTCTAATCATGACCAAAGGACTGTCATGGAAGACACAGCTAAAAAAAGACCATAAATACAGCCTACACAGTATTTTTGGCCTATAGGGGTCCTGTGGAAAGAAACAGGATATACATCACAGCAATAAGCCTTATGGTTACCTATGCCACCACAGTGTGATGGCCTAGAGTCAAATTCAACAAAACTAGTGGGGCTGAACTCAGCAAACTGCAGAAAATGGCCCACCTCGGTACAACTGGAACCATGAGGACAGCTGCAGTTGAGGCTGTCCTAGGCCTGCCTCCATTATATGAAAAGATGAAGAAAGCTCAGGCAGGAATTTATGGGCTTAGCTATGATGAAGGGTGCAAACCAAAATCTATATGGTATGGACATTTTAGTATTTTATGACTCTGGGGGAATAACCCTTTAACGTGACACCTGTTTTTGCTGATTTCTTGCTTGGCTTCCCCTTTGATCATGAAGACAAGGTGATATATTCCTCCAAAATGTCAGGCTGTTCCTGAACTATGTAAAGTTACAACCCAGAAGGCTGTTATCTTCTTAATTTAATTTATTAAGGTACAGTTCCTTGAAACAAGCCATGAACACTTCCATCCATATCCTTTCATAACCATCCTACTGTTCAACTCTGTATAAACCATCCAGTTAACAAATCACTGTTAAATAAACCCATAATATATAATCTATCCCTGGTCTCACTTTGAGTCATTCCACTGTCATTTCTAGGATTACAGAACAATCAAAAAGCTAGGAAATATACACAGAATGAGTAGGCTAACTTATCATGCTGTGTACCTGTATCATCAACATCACCATCACCACCCCCACTACCACTGCCTCCACCATCACTTGAATTTGTGTCTGTCTTTCTCATGTAATGGTCCAACATTCTGGAAGCAGCTATAAATTAAGAAATTTATGTCACAATTTCATCATCATTTTGGCATAGTGTATAAAGGACATAAGAAGATCCTGCATATTTTGATTAACGGTAAATAAAAAGTAGCAATGAAGTGAATTAGAATTATTAACAGGTAATGATTTCTATATAAATGCCAATAACTCTGATGATACTGATGGTACACTGGTAGGTTACTAACCAAATGATGAATCCAATGTCAAGATGTAGACTGGTTATGTCTTAGTAAAGTTCATCTACTCCATGGACCAGGGTATGTCATACCTTGTGTAGGCAATTTTACAGAAGAGAAGTCCTGTGCCAGTATGTCTCACCTTCCCACTGGAGTATAAATATCAAAGCATGCTGAACATATATCTATGAACTTTCTAATGGTGATGCAACATTCTACGTGACTGAATGATGATGACAGACCCTTGATCCCAGAGTAAATGAAATTGTAAAATTCAATTAAAAACCTGTTAAAAGCTAAACGTGAGGTAGACAATGTGCAAAAATTAAAGTTTCCATACCAAGTTTAATTCTTCCTCCTTTAGAGTGATATGTTTTATACATAGTACAGACAGCACTTAATTCACTTCCCAATTCCCCTTAGTTTTTTCTTTGTGGTTTATTTCATGTCACCATCAGTATCTCAAGACTACAGAGCATTCACTGGTATCATCAGTGGTGAATAATACATTGAAAATGATTTGGAAGGAAGCAGTTGTGACCTAATTAAGATACTATGCAGGAATATGCCTAGAGGAACTGTGGAAAACCACTAAAAATCTCACTCAGAATGGCCAATGTTCTAGCCAAGATTCAAACCTAGCACCTCCTTAACACAAGGTTAGAGTGTTACTGCTATACCAACGTGCTTGATCAGATCCCCTTAGTATGTAGAGAGAAAAAAGAAAGTTTTCTTTAAAAATGAGGGTTCTCTGTCAAAATGGATTTCTACAGAACAATGTGTGGTATGTTTAAATAAAAAATGCACAGCTTTGGAAATCATTATCAGATGTAATAGTGAATAAAGCACTTGGTGCACACCAAATCACTTCAAAATTGGTTTGGAACTGCCACAAATCCCTCATACAACTGGCCAGACATCACAGAGTTCAGCTGATATTGGTGCCAGGTCATGAGGGTATTGTAGGGAATGAAACTGCAGATCAACTGGCAAGAGCAGGATATGAACAGCCGTTCACAGGACCTGAACCAGCTTGCAGCATCTCAATTGGAGTTGCCAAAAAAGCGATCAGGGACTGGACTGATAGAAATTATAAAAAATACTGCGAATCCATAATTGGACTCAAACAGGCAAAGGGTTTTATAGCAGAATCCTCTGTCAGAAGAACGAAGGATCTGTTGAGATTAAACAGAGATCAGCTAAGATGGGTGGTAGGATTACTTACAGGACACTGCCGCCTAAAAGGAGACCTTTTCAAGTTGGGACTGACAGATAACCCAACTTGTGAAAGATGCCTACAAGAAAACGAATCAGCTGCACACATCCTGTGTGACTGTGAGGCCATAGCTTATTTAAGATTTTTTCACTTGGGTCAGTTTTTATGGAACCAAGTGACTTTTATGATCCCCCCATAAGCAGGATCTTACACTTTATTAAAAGTGTAGGATTAATAAAGGGCTGATCCAAGGGGAAGGTCACAGTGCAGGAGCCAGTTTTTATGGCCCTCCCCTTACTTACATACATACATACATAATACTGAATAACAACTTGGACAGATGGAGATCTGTGCCTGTTAGTGATGATTTTAGTAAATATAATAGAAACATATCAAATCACTTACGAGTTGATTTTTGTGGCAGTGGTGCATTGGCTGAAGTTCCAAGTATTTTATCTCGAACATTCTGAAAAGAATATTTAAAATGAATATAAATCTGCTTTATACAGTAGAGTATCTGAAAACAATACACTTACAAGCAACTGTTGCTTTACTTGGTAAGTGAACAAATATTGTGTGAAGCACTGCTTCATAAAACTTCAAAATAAGTAAACAGGAAGTGGATGACAATACAGTACATATATACCATTCAGAAAATACAGGCTGTATTTACAACATGGCCCTGTGTTGTGCATGATGAGAAGTAAAAGCTAAGTTGTGTGGTGCCAGGGAGGGTGACATACACTAACCAAAGCCCTGTTATAACCTATACCAATCCTTATCTCGGTAGATTTGACCAAATCCACTGTACATTATGTGGAAAACAGCTATGTGATTTGTTATTTGCTATGTCTTCATCAGTCATTGCCTGGTAATGTCTCCCAACAGTGGTGACTGTTTCACAGGTAGCCCATGATCGCAACTGATACCAGTGCCCTCAACTCTCAAGTGAGTGATGGCTGTTTGGTCAGTTAAATTGCTGCTGGTCATCACCATCACAGTCATTCTTGGCTTCAGATCTTTTTGAAATCTATGACAATTTTTGTTCTCTCCCAGACATGTACATGTTTAACAGTGGAGTCACCTCTTCAATGAGGGAAGGCATTAGCCTTTCTGTCTGTTCCTCATATAACGTTCATATGAACTGCGTACGAAACCTCCACTGTTGTGTGTGTACCTATTGCCAGGGAAATGTTTTTACCCAGCCCTCACCATACAACTGACAATATAATCATGTCAGTGCATCAATAAACAAGCAAAATGTATGAATATTAAGTTGATAGCCTTTATGATCTGCAAGAATGGCATGTTAACGCTGGCTAGAGCTAGTCGATAAGAAAAAGTAAAGAACCAAGAAATCAACCCTGAGGAACCCCCATTTTATATCATGTTTATGATTTTGTTTGTTCAACTTGTTTTCTTTCTTTGGAGCGGCAATTTACCAAGCTGCCCACATCTAAACTATACAGTGTTGAACAGTATGATGATTTACGAATAATGGATTTGAAAGGATTTAGAAGCAAGCAGTCATGGTCTAATACTACTAAAAGTACTAGCCTTGCTGCATTTGCCTGGAAAGAATGAGGAAAGCCATGAGAAAACTTAGTCAGGATAGCTGCAGTCCTGGACAAGATTCAAACCAAGCTCCTCCCAAATATATGTCTAGAGTGTTACTGCTAAACCAACCTGCCTGGTGTCTTGATTTCTTATTTGTCAGTTTGAGAAGATTTTATAATTCAACTCTAAGGATTTTGTTTCTATTTTATGTTTTTTGTCATTAAGGTTTGATTTAAATTAATGTACAGTAATACCTTTTCTCTAAAATACTAGTTTTTATAGTAATAATTCTTGGTTTACACAGTGAAATACTTTAGCAAGATAACATGGTATTCTGTCAATTTCATGTCATCATGAAAAATGTACAAGATTTTGCCCATGAATTAGTACAAGGTTTATTGACTGAGAGACCAAAATATTCTACCACAAAGATATTGTCTAAGTACTATAAATCACTTCCTCTCTTATTTGCAACTTTCAAAATTTTTTAAAGATGCTGTCAGTAATGAAATTTGTCTGTAATTGGAGACACACGATCTTTTATGCAGAGGTTTCAATTTTGAATAGGTAAGTCACTCTGGGAAAGTTTCTGCAGGTACTGATTTATTAACAAAGATGACTCAGAGGAAGACTAACGTAATCTGTGTTTATTTTCAGTAACTTTGTTGATATTACATAACTGCCAAACTCATTTTATGATAACATAAATAATTATATTTCTTATTTTATTTGCTGTTCTGGATAAATGATATATATTTTGATAGTTTCAAGAGACTGCTTCGGCAATACATTTTATCATTGGGTTTTAATGTTGTTAGTGGTGGTGTTGTAAGTACTGAACAAATTTGCAATACGTTTAGGATTGTTTCTCACAATGTTACTGCCTCTTTGTGCTTTCATCCTTTATTTGTAGCATGTCAATAACAAAAAACTACAAGAGCAAGCAAAAATGGTAGTACAAAAATATCATTACACTTTTCTTATTTGACATATCGAAAAAGTCAGCCATTAGGGCTCAAATATGACCTAAAAAATCCAGCAATAGACGTCAAAGTGATATTTTTTTTGGAACACAATTTTGTGGAAGTTACTGCTTACAAATATTGTCGGTACTCTCACAGGTTTACAAAACTGTTTTTGTATATACACATAGATGAAATAAGGACTAATTACCTGTTCATGAACGTGTTTTGCGTGTCGAAGAATACCAATCACATCTCCCATTAGCGTTATACCCATGTCTTTTAAATACTCTTTATTGAGGTCCAGCAACATGTCCATTCGAATACGGTTGTTGGAAAACGTCAGGGCATAAGAAGCTGCTATTCCAGCTGGAATACCAGCATCCGTGAAGAACTTAATCCACGTATCTGGAATACAGTAACGCGCTGCTTTCACTACTAACTTAAAGACTATAAACAAATCATTCAGCAGATGGTGAATTCAATGTTTGTATTCAATTATCACAGTCAGCATCGCAATAACAAACATAACCAAGGTATCTACACCATAGTAATATGTCATGACTTATTGGACGTATGTTTTCGCTTTATGGTTTTGAGTGAATGTATACAGAATTTACAATCTTTCAGTAACATCCTTCAATTCACCTACTTGTGACAGCAGCCATCTTGAATCTCGTATTACAAGCGACCTTATGACCAATGGGGGACAAGAGTTAGTTACAATTTATCAGTTATATTTTCCAGGTTACCAGACATGCCTAATGTCGGTCTGGTTTTCTAAGAACTTTAGGTAAAATAGGAATTTTGAGTACCATAAATATTTATTTGATACAATAATTTTAGCTTATATTATGAGTTTTAATTCTATGACGTATTCGCTGAAATGTCAAATTATGCGTTCTGGTCACGTGGGTTCCCCATTTTAGCCACCGTAAGCACGGTTGCCGGTTAGGAAGCTACCGTAGCGCTATAGGTAACCCTGTAGTAGGGTTTGTACGGTGTGTGAGGTGGTGTGAAGCCCTGCCTCAAATATCTGCCGTGGAAGGGACTTTTCGATCACCGAGAATCAGTAAACTGAATTAACGATGACCGATCACGCTGTGAATAATATAGATCAATATGGGGATGGTTACATGGAACCAGAAGAAGAATGGGAAAGGGAAGGACTACTCGATCCAGCATGGGAGAAACAACAGAAAAAGGTAAGTGGAGAAGGCTGCAAAGGGGTGTAACACATAGTGATGTGTAGAGCCTGATATTTTGTTGACCATTAAAGACAAAGGAATTAATTCACCCCGTTGTTAATAGTGCATGGTTACACATCTGTTCGGCGTCTTGTTTAGTCTAGTTATCATGTACTAATTCGCGGTTCTTTATTCGCTCAGAAACAAATAATATCAGTGTCAGTAATCTCGTCTTCTCAGGTCGAAACTGTAGGGTATTATGATATTGTATAGGACGTTGCAGCTTTTACACGGTCAAGTTCTTAGTCTTCGAAAATTATTATTTTCGACAAACGAATGGCAACCGTGAACCGAAGTCTCTTAAAAAATATGTTACATCGCAAAACTTAGTGGTCAACTGGGACCATGTCGGTAAAAAAATGGGACGAGTGACCACTCAGTTCACAGTGCTAGTAGACAAATACAGGCAGCTGGTTGAAACGGCGGCATTGAAATAGTTTTGTGGGAGCGTTGTCACATTTGCTTGAATGTGGGCAGCTCCCACGGTTTCTTTAGTCAAGTCTTAAATTCCTCTCTCCGACGCGTTTATTTATTACCCGTCAGCTTCATTTAGGGTATTTTAATGACGGAAGAAGTGTGGTAATTTGGTAACTGATCATTGGATTATAGATTCTCATCTTACACTAGGCATTTGATGCTTCACAACTACATAATGATCTTTCGGAGGCCACACAATTTGCGCTGAATGTACAGTAAGCAAAATATTCCTACATAATTTGACTAAGGCCATGTGTTGGTGGACTCTTCTGTGCAATCTTTATGATCTGAAATGTACTGACAGTTTAAATCTGGCCAATTAAAGTTTACTTCCTCAGAACTATAATGAATGAAGCAAATGCATGTGTCATTATTAGTAAAATGGTAAAGTTGTCCCTGTGCTTAACTTATTGAGCAATACACCATGACGACATATGGGGGAGTGTATGTATAGACCCATGTTTTCTTGAACTGGTCACTAGTTGTAGATGAGTGGTCAGCTTCATGCCCCGGATGCTTTACCCCTGGGGAAAGAGCCTCTGGTACTCATTGAATAGGAGGTTAGATGGGCCACAGAGCTGGTGTGAATGACATGGAGAAGTAAAAATTCTTGCCCTGATAGGGACTCAAACTCTGACCCTTTGGTTATCTAGCCCGTAGCCAGTAGCTATACTGATTGAGCTACACTGGCTCCATCAGTGGGTAGAATGAGTACAAGATATCACACCTGAGGGTAGAATTATTTCTTTAGAAAAATATATGACATTGAAAGGTTACCCATTACATAATTCAAGGTTGACATTGTTACAATGTCACCTAGAAGATATGTCTAGTAATGAGCAGCATAGATTTCTAATATCTCCCCTAATTAATGTAATAGATATTAGCAAGTCTGTTTCTACCCATTGTTTCATGAATGTACTTATTCCATAGATTGTAGTTTAGATCAATCTTGTATATAATATCCTTGCAAAAGATACATGCCATTCTTCACTAGGCAGTGAGTGAGTCTGAATTTTAATAGCATGATAGCTTGAACAGTGATGTTCTGTATTCCTGATGCAAGAAACAAGGTTACAGAATGTTTTCAGCTTTGAATGCTGATTGTTTACATGTTTATTTTATACTGGTTCCATATTTATGACTTACATATAATTCTATACCGGAAGACTGCAGTAACACTTGGCGTAGTCTGGAGCAGGGATGGTGAACCATTGCCACCAGTGTCACGTTTGGCACCATTTGAGATTTCAGCTGACACTGTGATTACAGGTTTTAACTTTATTCACATTTTGAACCACATGAGTCAGTAATTCATGAAGTCATAATTCATTTGGGGGGGGGGTGAATATTTGTTGTTACTATATATATTTATATACATATTGAATAGTATGTTTACATAAATAAACAAGAAGACACAATGTTGTATTATGTTTTGGATTATACCTAACTATAACTAAATAACTCAGTATTTGAGACTGTCTCACAAACAGAATGAGTGCCATGTGTACCATTCTCAAATCAGCCACATACAAGCCAGGAATTGAACAACTTAAAAATGTTCAGCAGCAGCTATCTCATTAATGCCACTAGGTGGTGCTGGAGAGGAGCTGGGATAGTGCAGTTGGTATAGCGACTGGCTGTGGGCTTGATGACCAGGAGGTCAGAGTTCAAGTCCTGGGGGGGGGGACAAGAATTTTCTCTCCTAAGTATTATCCACAACAGTTCTGGTGCCCACCCAGTCTTCTATCCAATGTGTACCAGGGACTCTTTCCCCAGGGGTAAAGCGGCCGCAGGGTGAAGCTCACCACACCTTCCACTAGTGCCAAGGTAAAAAAACATGGATTTGTACATCCACTTCCCCACTTTTGGTATCACTCTGGTATAAGATATTAAAAACGTTTGTCATCCCAGGTCTAGAGCATGAAGCAAATATGGGTTTGAAGGTTGAAATAGGATTGTCAAGGTTTAATGCGCATATAGAGTTTCATTGTTATCACTGGAGACATTATAATTGTAGTAAGCTCTCTGTTGATATCATCAGTGTATTCAGAACCACAATGTAAAAGTAGCAGACCTACACACATGCACCTCTGCACAAGGCAATATGAAAACTCTCAACACTTATGTTAATTTAGTGTCATTACCAACTTTGTGGTGTTAACTTGCACTGGAGGAAGAGTTCTTTGCTTCTTTACTGACCTTAGAAGAAAATAGACTTAGTGTCCTTCAAGAGCTGATATGCTTATTTGCCCCACATTTTAATGTTCTTGCTGGTGTTAAGAGGGGTGTGGTGGTTGTGGTGGCAGTGTAGTATTAGTGTTGATAATTTGTGTAGGTTGGGAAGCCATTGGTCATGGTTCAGTCATAGAAAAAACAATCAGGTCATATGTAATAACATGCCATGTTATGAAAATGGCTGTGAAGCTTACAGCCAAGTAGGGATATCATGTCTGGTCATCTCTTAGTATTCACATTTTATTTCTGAAACTACTTAAAATGTTTTATTAAAAGTTGATATTGGTGCAGTCTACATGATAGCGTAGTTGGTTAAGGCACTATGCTGCAAGCTGGAAGGACGCGGGATTGAATCACGATGAGGTCATTGGATTTTTTCAATTGACCTAATCCTTCTAGCCGCACTGTGGCCCTGGGTCAACTCAGCCTCTAACAGAAAAGAGTACCAGGAATATTCTTAGGGGTAAAGGGCAGCCAGCACATAAGGCTGACAACCTTGCCGCCATCTATGAGCCGATTGTGTAGAAAATGTGGGAACCTCAACATCTCACAACCCTATGGGCCTCCACGCCCTTTTACAGGGATGCCTTTACTTTTCTTATTCTTTAGTGATGCAGTCTGCACCAAAACTTCAGGGGTGAATTTTTTTTTGCATATTTGTTGCATACAATCTCTACATGAATCCAAAAAATATGAACTTTGTTAAATTTCTCCAAAAGTGCTGCTTGCATAAAAATTGAGTGTGTAAGGTTAAGTATAGATCACATTAAGATATACAACATCTATTAAAAACTTACTTTTCAGTATGTTGAATATAATGTCTGACTCCGTGCAATGTATTTTTAGCATGATTAGCTGTACACTGTTCCCCTAAGTGGAAAATAGCGAAGGACACATTTGGATAATGTGTATACTGCACACCTTTTTGCTGTTTGTGTATTAATTCTTATTGTGGTTAAGTTTTGTTGAGGCCGCACCATAGCTCAAGCGGTTAGTCGTTGGCTTCCCACCACGGCGGCCCGGGTTCGATCCCGGGTCTGGTCAAGTGGAATTTGTGGTGGACAAAGTGGCGCTGGGGCAGGTATTCTCCAAGTACTTCGGTTTCCCCTGCCAATCTTCATTCCACCAATTGCTCCACAATCACCCTCGACTATAATCTTGGGCTGGTACAATAGGCCAGAAGTGGCCGCAGTACAAGGGACCTAGTCCCACCCCACTAGCAATAAAAAAAATAAGTTTTGTTGAATCATATTGGTGTGTTTTAACCATCAGTCTTCAGTTAAGAATGTTGTATTCACTTGACAAGCTGTGAGATGGGAATGTTTTTTGATTCCTAGGGCCGCCATTTGAATATGAATGTGTAAGATTGTGGGACTTCTGGTGGGCTGCTGTTATCACATATTTGTTCCCAACAAACTTGAGATTAAATGCTCAAAAGTGGGCGTGTTGGTCCGTGGAGTCTGTGTAGTGAGACTTGCAACAGATAAAACTGTCATGAGATCTCAGTCCGACTAGTGAGCTTATGCTGACTTCTCCCTATTTTTGGGTACTCCTCCTCTGTGGCTTCTTTAAGGGAGGGCGTCAGTCGCGTCACACATTGCTAACTGGTGACGTTGCTCACCGTACACTCACTTTCCTTTCAGTCCAAATTTTTTTTTTTTTTTTTTTTGGAGGTAAATATATACTGACAATTATGCGGCGGTATAGCTCAGTTTAGTGGACTGGGTGACCAGGATCAGTTCCGTGGAGGCCCATGGACTTCTGTCTTTGCCACCACGCCCAGTCTGACACACTAGTGCCGAGCTTGAAAATGGGCGGATCTGCACATCCATTACGCAATACGTCTTCATGAGACGCTAGAAACGTTCTGTATTGTAAAACGCAAAGCTGATCAATGTTAACATTGGAAAATCTCAAGTTACCCAGTCTCAAACTCGGACTCGAACTAAAGACTTTCAGAATACAAACAATTTCTTAGCAGTGGTTTGAAATGTTACGAGTGGGATGCGAAATCTGTATGCTTTTGAATTGTGTTTTTATGCAGTTCCCTTAGTACTCCAGAACTGGCGATGCTCGTCCAAGTAAGGGCGTGTTTTGGCAGCTGGCACTTTTGTCTTTCCATTGATGTCGTCCTCACAATTCTGTTCGATGTTGGGTAGCACGTTCTCGTTTTGTATTGAGATCGACTGCTACTAGTGTAGGAGTAAAACCTCTGTGGGTTGGTATAGTTGAAGTTCACCTTGGAAGTTGGTCACAAATATTTCAAAGGAATTCATGGGGCTAGACTAGAGATAAACGGCAACCTTGAGATATTTCATATAGTCTTGCAGCACCCGACACTGTGTTACATGTAGACCAATTCGTTCGCAGCGTGTACGGATTTTTCGTTTCACTTATTGCATTTTACACCCACATGGTGTATACTGTTATTCTGTGTACAAGACTTAGGTCTCCTTACACTAACCGTGTGCTGTTCTTGCCTCGCTTCTGCTGGCTTGAAATATTCCGAGTGATGTACAGTAGATGATATTCCTAGTCCGTACAGATGTGCTAAAGATTTTGGTGCTGTGACTCATACTCTGTTATATCGATTCCTTTGGAAGCAAGCAGAGTTCTTCTTTGACTGGAGCTTGCCCTTTGTACTAAAGATCAGCATATGTACCTAATAGAAACGATCGAGTTCTGTGTTCATTTCAGATTAGCTTTTTTTTAAGGGCCCCACCCGAGTATATGTCTTTTCCCCCGTTCACCTGAAGCCGGAAACAGATCAAGTTTCCGAAACGTCGTGTTTTTTTGTTCTCTAGAATACCAGACGATGGAAAAAAGTCCAAAAATCCAGTAATTCTGTGTTATACACCATCGTCAGAACCCTTTAGAATCTACTACTACTACTGCTGTTATCATGTTGTAGACGCAGTTCCAACTGCATATATTACGTAACGGAATATAAAATGGAAGGTCGTGGGTGTGAATTAGGTGAAGGTTTGAAAGTAGCTGGTCACATCGTAAGTTATTTCCCACCACCCGCCTGGATAAACTGAAGAAAACCACGAGAAACATGTAGTAGTAGTAGTAGTAGTAGTAGTAGTAATAGTAGTAGTAGTAGTAGTAGTAACGGTAACGTATGGAGGAAGAGCGGTAAAGTACTGTCTGTTCTGAACCTCGGTACTAGATGGAGGTGATTGATAGCGTTCCGGCTGCTTTACCCCGGGTAAGGCTTTCTAGTACCAATGTTACAGAAGGCTAGTTCAGCCTCAGGGTAGTCTGGATACAGTTATGGCGAAGAGAAAACCCCCTGACCCTTCTGGAAGTCGAATCCGGTAGCCAATCTTGTAGGCAGTCATTTTATTGACTGGTTATCCCCGGCTATTACTAATTATTATTGTTGTTGTTATTATTGGCCTTGCGGCTGTTGACTCGGCACATAAATAATACAGAATTGAATTCAGTTCAAATGAATTATTATTATTATTAATATTATTATTATTCACTT